>NC_081204.1:34995133-35295133 GCF_902713425.1 Acipenser ruthenus | reverse complement strand
CATATACAGGTCTTGCAGTACATGTTGCACTGTAACGAGGAAGAAAGGTCAGCTTTCAGGGATCCTCAAATGACATTGACTTCAATGTAGATTCCTTGACTAGAGAATTCCTGACTCTCCATACTGTAGTTTTACTTGGGTCAAAAGTCACATAGACAGTGAAAGTGACGGCTTCAATACCTCTAATAGTCAAACAGCAGCATGTTTAAAAGGTACAATTAGTTCATTTTTACAGCAGTTACTATTGCATATGCAAAACTGATATCAACACTAATACCTGTTTCAAGTTCTCACTAAAATATAATTGTAAAGGATCTTCGTCACAGGTCACAATAATCCATTCAAGATACAGGGGAAGGCTGGCTGCATTCATCGCATTGCATCCGTACATCAGTAATGCTGTAACGGTAACACCATGCTGAAAATGTTATACCCGATAACTGGCCTCGGGGAAGGGTAATCTAACTTATAGCAATTCCATATGCACTGTACTGACAGTTTTATTTTGTAGTACAATCCTTACTTGGCATTTAGTTTTATTTATTTATTTATTATTATTATTTATTTTGTTATTATGCTGTGCAGGTGTTTTCTTTTTTAATCTGTCACTCAAAGCCAGTAAGTGCCTGCCTCATCTTGTGACATAAAATAGATCAAGAGAATTTTCAATGAACTTCGTATCTGCTGAGTCATAGACTTGGATCCCCTATCCTATGTTTCTATGGCACTGCAGCTATAATCATTGTCAACAGGGTAGGCTGTCTAATAGACTGCAGGGGACCTGACTGTACGCAGTGAGTGATATGCTCACAATCAGATTGCTAATAATAATAATGATAACATTCCCTCATTCTCTAAAATCCATCCCGGCTGTATGCAGGGAAAGGTCACATTGACCAGTTGCTTCCTTTTAAAATTGTTTCTCTATTCATTAGCAAAAGAGATCTCACTTGGCATATCAGTCCATGCAGCAGTGCTTAAAGTGGCTTATTTATAGGGTAACTAGATACGCAATGTAAATGTTCTATAAGCATTATACTCTGGAGACATCATCTAAGCATCAAAACTGTAGAACCATTGCTGGTTGAAGAAGTACAGCAAAGTTAATGCTGCTCACTCAGTATCCTTCAGTGTTTAATACAGAGGAATTGGAAAACATGTTTCTGGGGGTTTTGTAGACAAACGAAGGTGAAATACAACCCACCCAGAGATGGTGAATACCAGTAACGCAATGTACAAATGAGTGCAGCGTGTTCAAGAAGAGTCTGTGGGGACCAGTCCTGCAGGTGTGTGTTGCAGTAGCTGTGACTCAACACATTGAGGGATGCTCTTCAGTTATTGCAGGTGTGTGCTGCAGTAGCTGTGACTCGACACACTGAGGGATGCTCTTCAGTTATTGGAAGTGTGTTCTGCAGTAGCTGTGACCCGACACACTGAGGGATGCTCTTCAGTTATTGGAGGTGTGTGCTGCAGCAGCTGTGACCCGACACACTGAGGGATGCTCTTCAGTTATTGGAGGTGTGTTCTGCAGTAGCTGTGACCCGACACACTGAGGGATGCTCTTCAGTTATTGGAGGTGTGTGCTGCAGTAGCTGTGACCCGACACACTGAGGGATGCTCTTCAGTTATTGCAGGTGTGTGTTGCAGTAGCTGTGACCCGACACACTGAGGGATGCTCTTCAGTTATTGCAGGTGTGTGTTGCAGTAGCTGTGACTCGACACATTGAGGGATGCTCTTCAGTTATTGCAGGTGTGTGTTGCAGTAGCTGTGACTCGACACATTGAGGGACACTCTTCAGTTATTGCAGGTGTGTGCTGCAGTAGCTGTGACTCGACACATTGATGGATACTCTTCAGTTGCACACTGATGGTTAAAGAATAACACCTCATGCCAATGGCCAAATATAGAGGCACCACAATAGTGCAGCAGGGACAGTATCCCCATCATTGTCCTTTTAAAAGCATTGATGTAACCCTAGCAATCCCAAGGGGAGCACTTCTCCAAACTGCTGTATATGGTGCCTCCATCATTTGATTGTGGTGCCTGGATCTAATAAATTATCATTTCTTCACTTTTAGTTTTTTGTTATTGATATATTTCCAATTAAATTCAACAGCAGTGATTTTATATTCTCAACATGTTTATAATGACCTTCTCGCTCTCTCCAGCTTTTTCACCTACAAACTCAAACCTGTCCTGCACAAGTGATGTGATAACTAGGTATGGCTTGGTGTGCACAGACTGTGGTCTATTCCTCAGGTGCTGTGCCACTGCACATGACTGCTCACACCATTACAAGCTCCCTGCTGTGGGGTGGAGCGGAGCGAGGTACAAAATAACAGCTCCACTAACAAGCACATCCTCGCCTTAGAAATGGATTTCCAATCTCTAGAAAGCTGAACATCATGCTTTTTAAAATACTTCACCTATTATATATATAATTTCACAAACTGTGCCTATTGGAAGACACATGCACTATGTATCCCTGCTGTACACTGGCAGATGGTGGGGCTTTTCTAGACTAGGCAATACTTGTCATTCATTATTCCTGGCAATAATCATATTGCTGATTGTGGCGTGAAACACAGAAGAGAGCCAGGAAATACAGGGACCACACCTGCAATAAACATTACACTTTTATGGCAATTTGAGGACAACAAACACACCAGTCATGCTTTTTTTCTTTTTACCTTTCTGTATGTGTACAGTCCCAAAGACAGAACTTACTCCGTTTGCTGCCATCTTGGAATGATGATGAAAATTGCATCGTAGAAAAATTAGCAGCAGTCTTGCCCAGTGGTTCCCATTTTAAATTCAGTGGCAATTACTGCTTGCTATAGTTTGCCAAGTGTAAACTGCCCATACGTGATTTGCATGCTCCCTAAACACAGCGGCCCTGGTGTGGGTCTGCAGAGCCCCAGTCACTGCAGAGACCACATGGAATACAGATTCCTGTTTGCAATCTGTGTTCTAATCCTTTTCTACACTGCAGATCAATAGCTGTCCTCCACACTGGTGTAAAAGGCTTGTTTTACCAGGTGCCATGACCTTCAGTGTAAATCCTGAGGTTGACTTGCTCATGGATACTTCACATTACTCGGGTAGAGCAATGTTTGCATGGCATTGGACAAAAATTAGTCTGCATTGAAAAACAGGATCAGTTCAGCCAAGTTGTAAAGCGCCTTGAGGTCCTTGTGATGAAAGGCGCTATATAAATGTTATTAAATAAGCAAGTGTCACTGTCATTAAGGAGTCCCTCCTTTTTATACTGTATTCTTGGTTAATATCAAACAAAACACATATGTATAGAAGTTTCAAATGATCGAGTCCCTTCAGGAATTCCTGCAGAGGTACAGTGCAGGACACACTTTATATTCAGCAGTGACTCGGTGGCCTGGCTCTTGGGATGGAAGCACCTCTTTGAGGAGTGGTGGCTCTTTGTCTTGCAAGTCCTTCCAAGGAGCAGCTAGACAATGTGGTGAAGCTATAAAAAGGCTAACAAGATGCTCGGATATATTGTGAGAAGTGTTGAATTTAAATCAAGGGAAGTAATGTTAAAACTCTACAATGCATTAGTAAGACCTCACCTAGAATATTGTGTTCAGTTCTGGTCACCTCGTTACAAAAAGGATATTGCTGCTTTAGAAAGAGTGCAAAGAAGAGCAACCAGAATTATCCCAGGTTTAAAAGGCATGTCGTATGCAGACGGGCTAAAAGAATTGAATCTATTCAGTCTTGAACAAAGAAGACTACGCGGCGATCTGATTCAAACATTCAAAATCCTAAAAGGTATAGACAATGTCAACCCGGGGGACGACTTTGACTTGAAAAAAGAAAAAAGGAGATTAGATAAAGGGGCATTCAGAACAGAAAATAGGAGGCACATTTTTACACAGAATTGTGAAGGTCTGGAACCAACTCCCCAGTAATGTTGTTGAAGCTGACACCCTGGGATCCTTCAAGAAGCTGCTTGATGAGATTCTGGGATCAATAAGCTACTAACAACCAAACGAGCAAGATGGGCTGAATGGCCTCCTCTCATTTGTAAACTTTCTTATGTTCTAACACTGGAGGAGTTCAGTGTCAAGAGTTTGAACGCACTGCCATACATTGGATTATCAGAATGATCTCCAAAATAAATAAGTGAATCAAATCCAAATCCTGTAACCAGCAGTCAAAGCTTCAGGTGGTTGATGTTGATTCCATACACTCTGTCTGCATGCAGGTTGCTTCTGAAGATCGATGCTTGAGTTCTGGCAAAACATGTCAATTAAGAAATATGTCTCCGCCAGGCAAGCATGTTCTACTGCAGATTAATGCCTCACATCAATCCCTGATATAGATGGCCAATCCTGAGAAGTGCATTTGAGATTGCCAGTGTTTGCCTGCATTGACAAAAGCACAGGAGGAACGAGCACCTTAAGGGGTGTGGTCTCATTGATTGTATAACCCTATACAATCAATGGGACCCCATGGCAGCGCCCCTTTTTCATTACAGCACAGTGATGTAAAAATGACTGCATTCGGATACAGCAGCTCTGTGGTCTGGCAGCCACTCAGTTTAAATGGACCATTTGTATAATGCACTGTTATACCAGATCTAGATTTTATCAGCAGATCAGCTGAAAATACAAAGATGCCGTTGTGGCCTTGAACTAAGATGTATAGTATAGACTTTAAATCTACATTTCACTTGAACCCCAGTTTTGGTCTTGAAATCCCAACATGTTTTAATATATACATGCTTCTTCTGTTATCCTAGGATATTTAATGTCACACTTGTAGCCTTTCAAGCTGCAGTGCTGACTTTGTCAGTGACACTCGTTAAATAATCTCTTTGGCCTCATTGAGAATAAGCAATCCAAGTACCGGATCAGCACATGAATAGAAAAGTGACAAATTTAATGTCCAATCCTGAGAGCTGGCAGGTCCAGCATGAGGAGGCTTTAATGAGACTGGCATGTTCCTGTGCATCAAGCGCTGGGAACTGTATGTGCACTTGAAAGACAGCTCGATACGCTGCCAATTCTAGAACCCCCCTGGTATACAGTACAGCACCCAGAGGCAGGTTCTAGAATGGATTCTAGAACCCACCTGATATACAGCATAGCACCCCAGGACAGGTTCTAGAATGAATTCTAGAGCTCCATTCATTTTAGGTTTGAAACAATTTTTGATTTTGTTCCTTTTCATGGTGGCCCTGACGGTTCTAAAATCTTTGTGCACAAAAACCATGCATGGCATTAAGAAACCACTTGGTATTTGTAGAGATCAGGGTTTGCCAGTCCTTCTGAAAGCTGCGTTAATCTATCCTGGTAAATCAATTTCTGTCTAATTACTAATGTCAACAATTCTTATTGCGTGGTGTGAAGATATGGAACAGTAATGTTTGTGTCACACAATTTCATGAAGCAAACCTAAAAAGAGTTCAGGGTTCACTTAAATAATGTCTTGCTGTCCTGTGACATCCAGAGTAAATGGTACAATGCTACCACTAGCCCAAATGATAAAGCAATCAGTCAAGTTCTACTGTATAACAGTATTATACCAAGCGACGCTCCACATCCATCTTGTTTACACCCAGCCCCCACCCATCAGGGCAGGGGTGTGGGTTCATTGAATAGCCTTTACCTAGAGGAGGCCATTCAGCCTATCAGTACTCGCCTGGTTCCTCATAGCTGATTGATCTCAGAGTTGTCATGTAGGATCCCAGTGATTTATCATCAAAAACATGGACTGGTAACCCTCTCCACTCTGTGTAAAGAAATGCCTGCTACCCTCTTCATCTCCTCTTAATTCCCAGCTGTGTCTCCTGGTTTCTGTGCTGCGCTTAAGGTATTGGAAAAGGTTAACTATTTCCACTCCTTTTAAAACCTTGGTTTGAATGACTCAGCTTTGTTTTTCTCAGCATTGTCTGTAGCTGACAATAAAAAACAAACCACAGAGTGGACAATCAGTTTCGGGTTAAATATCACTTTACTGTATGCTTCAGCAGGCTGCTAGACCTTCATCTGACTGTAGAAACCCATATAGAATACCCACATTTTCTGTGCCATTACTTCAGTGCTATGGGAGATACATACAGTAACTACTCCTTCAATATTGATAAGTCTCATAAAATATGCAGCAAGCAAAATGATTGCAGCTGGGCTTCAATGCAAGGAAAAGTCTAAGATATTTAGCACTCCCACAAGGCTTTGCTGTACGACTCCACCGCACACACATAAACAAATTACCTTCGATCCCCTTGTGCTGAAATACACAATGCACTGAAGACAAACAGGCTTGGCATAATGACTTGTAAGAAATTGGTATTTGGTACAAGATTCGAGACATTACCTGGATTTTACAGTTCATCTCTTTTGTGTAGACCTCTCTCTCTCTCTCTCTCTCTCTCTCTCTCTCTCTCTCTCGCACACATACACACAGACCACACATTTCATAAAGATAATATAATCTTATGATGCCTTTCATACATAAATGAAAATACATCTATTTACACACTGTTTTCCTTTACATAGGGGTACTCAGGGAAAGTCTGTTTATTCCATTAAACACACACTGACGTGACACTTGCCATATAGCATTATAGAGCCATGATCCCACCAACTACACAATAAACCTGAGTACAATACTAACATGCTTTGGAAAATTCTGGTGAACTATACAATCACCTGTATATTAACTGTGGAATACTCTTTCTGCCTAAGAGGGCAGTATATTTAACACACTTTGTGAGCACGCACAATAATATTTCATGCATTATGCTAGATATTGTATGTGACATTCAGCCACATAAATGTCACAATTTGTATACAAAACTATGCATTAGATCTAACCCTGATTACCACTGTGTGACCAGACTGTTAGTTCCACTTTCTTATGAAGACAAATATAGAATATTAAGAATATTGTAGTTTTCATTTGCAGAAAATGTTGGTTTATGTTTTTGGATAGGCTTGTAATTCCATCCAAAGATTCTCTTGGATATGTGAAATGTTGTATTTGAAATGCTGCACTTGAGGTGCAAACTGTTTAATCTCCCATTGCTCTGGAGTGTCCTCTGGGTTCTTTAGTCTCCCTCGCCTCTGTCTCTGGGTTCTTTAGTCTCCCTCGCCTCTGTCTCTGGGTTCTTTAGTCTCCCTCGCCTCTGTCTCTGGGTTCTTTAGTCTCCCTCGCCTCTGTCTCTGGGTTCTTTAGTCTCCCTCGCCTCTGTCTCTTGGGTTCTTTATTATTATTATTATTATTATTATTATTATTATTATTTATTTCTTAGCAGACGCCCTTATCCAGGGCGACTTACAATCGTAAGCAAATACATTTCAAGTGTTGCAATACAAGTAATACAATAAGAGCAAGAAGTACAATAACTTTTGTTCAAGCAAAGTATAAGTGTGACAAACCACAATTCAATAATACAGCAGATAATAGTGATAGTTACATCAGGGTATGATTAAATACAAAGTACTACAGGTTAAACACTTGGCAGATTACAGTATTCTGAAGTACAGGATTAAATGCAGTAAAATAGGGGCAGATAAGAGCAAAATAAAGCACATTTACATGAAGGGTGATAGTGTCCCAGGATACAGAGTTCTACAGGTGCTCTTTGAAGAGGTGAGTCTTAAGGAGGCGCCGGAATGTGGTCAGGGACTGGGCAGTCCTGACATCCTGTAGGAAGGTCATTCCACCACTGCGGAGCAAGGGTGGAGAAGGAGCGGGCTCTGGAGGCAGGGGAGTGTAGCGGAGGTAGAGCTAGTCTTCTAGTGCAGGCGGAGCGGAGAGGTCGAGTGGGGGTGTAGGGAGAGATGAGGGTCTGGAGGTAGCTGGGTGCAGTCTGGTCAAGGCATCTGTAGGCTAGTACAAGAGTCTTGAACTGGATGCGAGCGGTGACGGGAGCCAGTGGAGCGAACGGAGTAGTGGAGTAGCGTGGGCGAAGCGAGGCAGAGAGAACACCAGACAGGCAGCAGAGTTCTGGACGAGCTGGAGCGGACGGGTGGCGGACGCAGGGAGGCCAGCCAGGAGGGAGTTGCAGTAGTCTAGGCGGGAGAGTCTTGAGTCTTTAGTCTCCCTCGCCTCCGTCTCTGGGTTATTTAGTGTCTCTCCTCTGTCTCTGATATTTACTAATCTGTTTTATTTCCAACTGAATGTAATGTACCTACCCACTAAAATAGAACGGTTTCCAGTTTCATAGATTCCAGTTACTGGTTAATAAAATTACATTTTTCAATCCTTCATTTGATAAATGATAAAGAACAAGTGAAATCATATCCACACCCATTGCTATAAAATGTAACTGGATATTTTGAAATCTATAAAATGAAGAAAAAAAGTATTTCTGGATGACATTGAAACCTGTTTTTCCATCACCATTTGTATGAACTCTAAAACAAGATCTTAGTTAAAACTGGAACAGGACTAGTTCGCTTTAACTTTAGGGTCTGTTTTAAGTCATGTTTTGTTCAAGGCAGATTTCTTAAAGCTCATTTTGAAATATATCACTGTCCTTGTGCATGTTACATTCTGTTATGTTATTTAATTTCTATTTAATATCAATTTAAGCAGTTTAAAAAAAAAGGTACCTTGTACTGTAGTTGGCTACTGTTCCAGATCAGCACCATGGACAGCACTTTATTTGACGAATCACAAGACTCTATTGGTTTGTCTGCTATAATAATGTCTAGTGAAAACTATTTCTTCTCTCTTTTCTTCACTAGAAGGCAGGTAGCCTAACAGACATGTTAAAATGCCGTTACTGTCCTGGGGGGTTGGAGGGCTAGGCAGGAGTCAGAGCAGAGCTGGTATTAGTCAGCTGTGTCAAACTGCCCAGCAGAGCCAGCAATCCCTGTATCCTACTCCCTGAGTTACAGCAGCAGCCGGTCTCGAGAGACTCCGTGACCTGGGAGCTTTCATACCCTGGTACAGGCAGTACGTGCTGGCTCTCTGATTTCACCTTACTGTCGAAACACATGAAGACATTAACTTATGGCAACGTCGTTTACAAAAAACAGCCAGATGAATGAAAACAATTCATGTCAAATTTGAATCCTCAGACTTATTTAACTTTATTTCCTGCACACCAGTATTCTAGCACAAGGGCAGGAACTGTATTCAGATAGATCTTCAAGTCGGATAACTATAGAGGGCCAAGCACACAGTAAATATTTCACACAATCATTTGTGCTCCTTTTTTCTTTTAATACTTTCCAAGGCATTGATATTTATAAGACCTCTGTTGGATCAGCCTATATTTAAATTCAAAGGGATATACTATGTTTGCACCGTTCAGAAAAAAAAAAAAACACCAATGATTTTGCTCAGAACTGCACGCTACTGTGAAGAACGTATATTTTTTGTGGAGCACATTCACTGTTTCTTAGTTGAAGCCTATCTGTTTGCTCTTATTTAATTCATATTTTCCTCAAACAGAAAGACATTTGGTCCCTACAGTACCTTGGTACAGTTCGACATGCTGTATTCATTCCTGTTTGATTCAGAATCATTTATTCCATATCCAGTTTCGCTTTCTGATTTTGAGTGGTATCCAATGATAACAGAACCCTGTGGAGGTTCAGAGATACAGACCACATGTGTTATACATCCACTACACTCTGTATTTCTCGTCCATATGTCAGTAAGGTTGGTTGCTTTCATGCAAGAGCTGCATTAGACACTCTGAAATCTGCCATCCAGCAATATGTATAAATTTGTTTAATCTTGACCCTGCAGAGCCATCTCTGTGTTTGTGTATTCAAACAAACATTGGAGGTGCTTATGCAAATGGCATGCCAATAGCAGCCTAATATTGTGCAATTTATAACATAAACCATGTTAACTCCAGCTTGAAAGGTTCAACAGAAATGCATGGAACACAGCACAGTTACCACAATAAAACCGATTCTTTGAAAGACTGCAGAGCTGCAATAGTAAGCACTGCTGTTTGTTTATTTGGGGTTTTTCATAATTATTTCCAGATTTGTAAATATTATGGTAGACCTCAGCAATTATGTGGCCACATTTGAATGATCTATACATTCTCTAATACCCACAAAACAGAATGCAACACCCTTGATTGGATGCTGTGTACATGTCAGCCTTTAATGCAAGAGACACAATGAGAAGTGCAGAATAAGAGAATAGATCATTGAAAGAATGTTGAGACATAAAGGGAGTACTTTTACAAACCGCTTAGGAGGTTCAGACTGATGTTAACAGGGCAGGTTAAAGAACTTTAGTTGCACCAAACTAACCTGCTGTTACAGTCGACGTTTCAAGAAGATTCTTAACTCTGTTGTTTTTTATGGGAAATGTAATGGAAAATATTTGATTTTTTATTATGTAATTGGAAGCTTATGTAATTAGGTATGGAATTATTGTATTGAAATGTGCCAATTAAATAATATATTATATATATATATATATATATATATATATATATATATATATATATTATCGTTACAGTATCTTGGCCAAATCTCCTGTAATTGAGGACCTGTAGAATTTCTATTTCCATATGTTACCAACAATGAGTAGATCCAGTTCCATTCCATTAATTGAATCTTCATTTTTAATTCAGAATCCTTGACATGGGTCTAACTCCAGTGCTACAATACAATACATTATGAAGTGTAGGTAATGAAGTATGAACCTAATCCACACATTAAGCAGATTGATTAATGCTGATAACACACTGCAGTGGTATCACACTGTTGCAGTTCATTAAAGCACATGCTTATAAAAGCTATGTGATCCTATTGGTCTGAATAAACAAAAGGGTTTAGCAAAAACATTTCACATCTCAATCGACTGCATAAATATTACATTCAAGGTGTTTACACTAAATGGAAAGGAATGGCATTCTATTTTCTGAAAATGATGAGCATTAATATGTTGTATGATTTTCCTCCCTAGCCAATGCAGTGCATCCAATAGGTCCCAGCCAGCTAATTCCACACACGAGCCTGGGTCCTAGCGTGGTGTTATGGTTACCTTGTGGAAGTGTCGGGGCTGTTGACCTGTCATGTCCTTGTCGGTCAGTCATGGCACTGCAGCCCCAAAGCACACTACTCTAGCAATGATCTCTCGTGATCGCTGTTGCAGGGGGACTCACAAAGAATACTAGAGTGCTTCTCATTCCTACAGTCTGCATGACCAAACTAGTCACAGATTCCTGGACCCCAGTTCCTTAGAACTCCGCTTTCCACGCCCATGCCTCTAATTTTTACTCGTGTCTCAACAGAATGATCCATTGTTTTCTCTGCCAGCTCAGAGGTTGTGACCCCTTTTACACCATCCCTTTAACGGAGTGCAATAGAAAACTTGTTTCTTGTCTGTATGCTTTTCTTAACTTTGAACTAGATGAAGAATGCCAGGCTCCTGTTTACATATGTAGCTAGTGACAGCAGATAATCAAGCACACCTCATCTAGCTGAGGAACAAAGCTTTGAGGGAAATTAAATGTGTAACCTTTCTTGTTAGTTACAGCGCAGTAATATGGAGTTAGGTTTAATTACTAAACTGAAGCACAGAGCTGTCTATTAGACTCCATGGGACTAAAGCCCTGTAAGTGTATCAAGCTGACATATTGAAACTGTGACTGTGGCCTTTATCACACCCGTTTTTAAGCAGGGTTTATTGACTAGTGAACACGTTTTAACCCTTACAGCAAGATGACTGTTTTCCAATGCATAGCAGCAAGGATTATCAACTTATTTCATTACTTTGGCACTTCAAAAGTATTTTGGATTCCCCAGTGTGTTTGTGTGAATCAATCTTAAATAATTGTATTATCAAATCTGGATTATATTTGGTATGCACAACTTGATTGAACTCTATAAAAATGGTATTACATATTTAGTATTTTAATGCTGTAGCAGCAACACTTTATATAAATGTTTCTTTGTAACTGAGTGAGTAGTGCTGTACAAGGCACAGAGTAGCCCTAAGAACTTAAAGAATCATAATCTGAACTATTTTAATGTGTTAGCAGTTTCTTCCTGGCAAAGACTTTAGCATGCTTTCCACCAAGCTTTTAAACTGTATGCACAGTATTTCTTAGACTAACTGATTTGAATTTGAGAAGCAAAGTTAGGGTGTTCACAAATGGACTGGCATGAATTCGAAAGTCTAGCCAAGCAGTGATCTTTCCTGAAGGAGGCAAACCACCCCAAGAGTGATCAATTGACAGTGTTATTTTAAACTTCTGATTTAAATTTATTAGAGTTGAGAAGAAGGCTGCATTAGACATCTGACTCAATATTGCTCTTAAACTGTATTCATTGTATGGTGTCATTATTAAGACATTGTGACTTGAGGATCACCACTCACAATAAAACCCAATCCTGTTTGAGGGCGACTCCACCGTCCAAACTGGGCATTTGCTGAGACTCTTAAGAACACTATTAAGTGTCCCAGTACAAAGTAGGGGTTATGAGCTTCTATGAGAAAATGCATGTTTATCTTGAAAAAAACAGCAATCATATTGCATCTAATCTTCACAAGCAGGTTAAAACACTGTATTCCCATAATGTCTCAAAGAAAGCTGGATTTTAGAGCAGCTTCATATTTATAGAAATTAGCTAAATATTTTGAAAGACCTGTAGATACATGTATTAACATTATAGCTGCTTTGTAGTCCTAATGACGAGTCTAGTTTACATTTCTGACATTCCATGTATAAAGTACCTGCCTGTTAGATACCCTAGTGCTGTTATGAAGTTTGTTTTGACTGTTAATAAAATCATTGTGCTTGCAATCAAAGCAAGGATCCTGGAAGGGTCCTCCCAAAGCACAGACCAGGGGTCACAGCAGAGCCTATCCATACCTGTACAAGAAACTTCAAGTGCTCATTTTAGTGCCTAAAGTCAGTCCCGCAATTTACCTTCATAAAACATCACTGGAGATCCGATCCCCCGATTGATTACCTTCATGAAACATCACCGGAGATCCGATCCCCCCGATTGATTACCTTCATGAAACATCACCGGAGATCCGATCCCCCCGATTGATTACCTTCATGAAACATCACCGGAGATCCGATCCCCCCGATTGATTACCTTCATGAAACATCACCGGAGATCCGATCCCCCCGATTGATTACCTTCATGAAACATCACCGGAGATCCGATCCCCTGATTGATTACCTTCATGAAACATCACTGGGGGATAAATAAAATAGACTGCTGTTGTACATACCGCTATGACCAAAAGTTTTGCATTACCCTATAGAATTAACCAATTTTGCTTCATAAAGTCGAATGAAACCTGCTGAATAATGTTATATTAACATATTAAATTACATACCGCTTTGTAGTTTTCCATATACTACGAAAAACTGAAAAAATGTGACATTTCGAAATGTAATATGAAATACTGTATTTCCTATACTGCCGGTAGACTTTTGCAATATCATCTTGTAGTTTCTTTGAATACATGGTGTTAAATAAAAGCTCTTAATTCTGTTCATAGTTGTTTTTAATTATGTCTCAATCCTAAACCTCTAGGTGGTTCCAACTAATAGCCTTTGTTGTGACCCTCAGTTTACTGATAATAGATGGGCGTGTTAAACCCTGGACACACGCTGAAGAAATGTAGTCTCTCTTCTGCATTGACAGAGCTGCAAGAATGCATTCTATGTTCTTGGCATTTTACTGTAGATCTGGGCTTTGCTCTGCATGTTTTATTGGTGGGAGAAACTACTTTTTTGTTTTGAGTTCAAAAGGGAATCTGTCATATACATTACAAACTGTTTCAAAATACTTGAAAGCATCTCTTTATCTCAGGGATTATGAGACCTGCAGCGGCTGCCAGTGATCACGATCTGGGTTGTCCCTGCAGACACAGAGCTGAAGGAATTCTAATGCATAAAATCTGCATAATCGCAGGGCAATCTTCAGGAACAGCAGCATGTGAAGGATCTCTGCAGTACCTACATAGTTATGACTCAGTAACATTAAAAAAAAAAAAAACACTATGAAATACTTCACTACATGCACAAACTTGTGTGTGTGTGTATATGTATATACACACATACAAAAAAATAAAATACTAATATATTAGTATACTATTTTGATATTCTTATTGGTAAGGGTATTTCCCTTCCTGGCACCCCAAATTTAGCTTTCCCAGCAGCATCGTTACTATATATAAAATAAATAATTTGAATACGTGATGTGTTTATTCTGTTCCAATGGGTTGAGTAGATTTAAGTGCTTGGGAGGACTGGTCCTGAAGGCACCCTATACGTGCAATTGTGTTGCTGTTAAGTTCAGATAGCTGCAAGGAGGAAGGAATCTTCATGCATCTTAAACAAATTGGAATGTTAACCAGGCCTGTTTTGTGTTTTAAATGGAGCGCACAAAGCGCTGTGGAAGAATCTAGTAAACAATCACCTGGGGCACCAAGAATCCAGCAGTGAGCAGCTGGGATAACCACCCTCGCTGCAGCACCAAGAATCCAGCAGTGAGCAGCTGGGATAACCACCCTCGCTGCAGCACCAAGAATCCAGCAGTGAGCAGCTGGGATAACCACCCTCGCTGCAGCACCAAGAATCCAGCAGTGAGCAGCTGGGATAACCGCCCTCGCTGCAGCACCAAGAATCCAGCAGTGAGCAGCTGGGATAACCACCCTCGCTGCAGCACCAAGAATCCAGCAGTGAGCAGCTGGGATAAACGCCCCTTCATGTGGGTCTTTTATAAATATTTACTATTACCAATAGCAGTAGTTGCATGAACCAGTTTAAGTAACCAGTCTAATTTATGTATGTGTGTTGCCAAGGAGAACGACGTGTATGATTAACACAGGATTGATTATGCAACCAATTGACTAATTCACACCCACTGGAACCAGGGCCACGCTGCTGCTGGCAGGGATGCTGTTATTAATAATAGTCACGCTGCAATCACCCTCTGCCTGGGTGGCACAATCAGAGAATGCAAAGAATGGGGAGAAATATGGTATTCCTCTGTGGTTATATAAATCAGCCTAGAAAGCAGACCCACTTGTAATGGGATTCTCCAGGTCAGTCAGCACTGCGGCTTAAAAGCAGATGCGCACGCAGATAGTGCAGGACTTCATTCATTGAAAATGTCTTCAATATCCCTGTGCTCCCATCACAGGTATGTAGGTCGACCATCCCAGCTGTATACTGCAGCTGGACTATTGAAAGAAACAGAATGAAGAGATAGTGTGCCATGAAGATTGTCGACGTGCCTCCTCACATTATATACAGTAGTACAGTACACACCCTTAACTTTCATAGCTTGCTATATTGCTATGCGTTTGTGTTGCTGGGATTAAATATTACTTTAAAAAACTGTTCAGGCACATTAGATACTTTTTCACAAGCTGTCTACAGTATTTAGGACATATTTCACTATCTCTGTGGAAACAAATGGGCTTTCATTCAATCAGAGTCATGGCACAGCACTCTATTTCAATAGCAGTAATGGCACAAACCCATAAAATCCGTCTATGTATGCTGAAACCATGAAATTCACAACAGAGCCTATATGAATACATTGAAACTGTATAGCATGAAATATTCACCCATGCCATCATTGAAGGGCTTGAAAACAAAACTATCCAATATAATATCAAACAAAGGCTTTAGCTAATGAAATCATTTCAGAAATAGCAGCTGTCCTGCACTTCCATTCATGAAGTAGGTTTCATATGTATGTTCTAGTCTTGCATTCAGGTCGCCTGTAATACTTGATCTGTGATTCTTTCCTCTGCTTCCTGCCATTAACCAACCAGGGGATCTCCATAATGACTGACATCCTTTGCAGCCAATGACTTGTTTTAACCCTGCAGACTGTTGGAATGCCCTCGGCAGTCAGATCTGCCGTTCTTAATGTCTGCACGCTTTCTTTAACTCATTATGGAACCAGAAATACATATTTACTGTATTTGAAATTTGTACTTAATTCGAAGTGAGACTTTCAAAGTGCATGACAGATACAGTATGAGGAGTTAGTTCAATGTTTAATTATTTCAACCTTCTGCATTCCTGAAAGCCCCTTCCTGATTCTCTGTGTTGTTTGACAGGGGCCTCTTTGTATCTTGTTCCTCCTCTGTGTAGTTTAGTATTACCCAAAGCTTCAGCTAAAGCATTTGGAGCAGTGCTATTGATTTGGGGCTCATGAGAATATATTTATCCTTATAGGGAACAACCTGGCAATTTAACACAGCATCTTGTATTCTGTTTTCAATGGTGAATAGACAGAGATAAAGAGCAGACAATGTCATAGTGTATCTTGCTTTCATTCTTTTGATAGCAGGAATTGAAGCAATGGAAGTCCCTTCTGACAACACTTAATTAAAAAAAGTCTTCTCGTGAAAAAGGTTCTTGAGCCTCTTGCCTCTCGTGGCTTAGCATATATCCCTTCGCAGTGAGGAAGGATAAACAGAACAATTTGGAGAAGGATGCATTAGCTGAACCTCAGAGCTGAGGATGCCAAGTGGAAAGTAGTGATTTTAGAACCCCAATGGATATTTTTAAAAACACTTTGTGCATTAATAATGGTATACTTATTTTATTGTGCTTAACTGGCTGCAAATTATTATTTTTTTTTTTAATCAGTTGAAAGGACCAAACATGTCTGTACCCAAATGGTTTGCTATCATATCTTAACCAATCTCCAATTCCATACTTTATGCATACACAGCTGATTCTAACGTTGTCTGACTTTCTTCTTTTTTCTCATGAAATGGGACTTTTTAATGTGCTGGTATTCATGTGTACACAACTCACTCCCATCACCCATTGGAGAAATAAATCTGACACTTCCTAATGTCCCTGTCCTTAAACTGACAGACACTTTATACTTTTCCATCTAAACGGGAACCATCAAGCAGCTGTGCTTTCACGAGACCATTCAAATTGAACACTGCAGATTTAACACAGCAGCTTCCAAACCAAGGCAATACAAATCAATGTTTTTGGTGGAATAATTCTATGGGAACGTAGTGAAATAATAAGACTGTTATTTTTACAAATCATGCATTTCAAAGTCTGCATTGTACTAACACAACAACAGACAGAAGACCAGTAGGATTGAATGGGCATCGGGGTATTATGATCAGAGGATTGTCCTGCCTGTAGAACACATTGTTGAATCTGGATACAATGTGATCAGGGGATTGTCCTGCCTGTAGAACACATTGTTGAATCTGGATACAATATGATCAGGGGATTGTCCTGCCTGTAGAACACATTGTTGAATCTGGATACAATATGATCAGGGGATTGCCCTGCCTGTAGAACACATTGTTGAATCTGGATACAATATGATCAGGGGATTGCCCTGCCTGTAGAACACATTGTTGAATCTGGATACAATATGATCAGGGGATTGCTCTGCCTACAGAACATCTATAGAGAATATCTTCAGTAACAATAAACTCCCTTTTTTATGCCAACACCAGTCTCGGAACCAAACATATTGAGGGTAGTTCAGAAAATTCAGCTTTGACATTTTTTTTTTTTTTTTAATAACACAGAGAAACTTGCCACGATGGTAATCAGCAACATGTCCCCGCAGAGTCTGTGTCCACGCCTTCACCGAAGAGCAAAGTGCTCAGAAAGACTTGCTGATAACAGGCCTGTTTGTTTTGTACAATCTTTTCTTTGTTACTGGTAGTGTCACATTTTTTAAATGAACTATAAGCCCATATCCTTAATTTCATCTTGATCCTTAATGATACCTTCCATTGCCCTTTGCGCAGCCAGGAGCACAGCAGCAATGAAGAATGTTGTGAAGCGATTGAAGTACTGCTCAGTGTTCCTGCTTTTATTGCGCCTCCCACCACACTGTTTGTTTTATTTTACCTGTGGTGTAGACGGCGCAACAACACATTTCAAATTGAATGCTTTTAACGGTAGGTGTTTTTTGTTTTTCTGTAAAAGCTAATTGCCTGGCATAGTAAACACAGCTACAGTAGTGCTTTCAAAGCATCGTGGATTTTAAAAATGTATGCTCTTCTCCAATTGAAAATATTTATGAAGGGAAATAGAACATTCTCAAATGAATTTCATTCTATGTACGCATACATCTAATAATGTAAAATATTTTTGTAAACTAAGATGTATTGCTTTGATGAGCATGATTTTTTTAATCAAACTACAGTCTGTTAAGCATTGCAAATGAGGCATGGGACTCAAGGGATGGGGTAAGGCATTGTGAAAGAAGTACTCCATATAACTGCCCAAAGACCTGATGGAGATCAGTGTACTATTCATATATACATACAGTACATGACAATAGTTTTGGTTGCATATTTGACACATTTATGTACATTTGCTCAGTGATTTAGCAATTTTGCCATACTTTTCCTAGTTAAACTATGCATTTACCATAGTTTACAATGGTTTGCAATGTAAATTTGCTTTACCTTACTGAGCTTTACAATGCTTTCACTGTGGTTTAATACGCTTTTACTGTGGTAAAGGTTTTATTAAGAGAGTTTCCACCTGTTCACAGAGGACCTCATTTTGGATGCCTGGAATGTGACGTTCACACATGGAAGAATCAATCTGTGCCTTTTCCTGGTGGGGTGAGGTTGAGTCGAGCAAACCCTTAGTACCACATTAGTGAATATATTGTAGGGGTATAGATTTTGGAAGTGGAGCTGACTGTCCCTGTTTGACTGGCCAAGTTGCTGTCCTGCATTCAGTTTGTAAAATAATGGGAAGGATGAGACTTGTACAAAGTAAAGCCTGATCATTCTCCCTTCTGAACGCAAACTTAAATGTTAAAACAACATGGCTGCTTACTGTAATGTAGAAACAATATGATTTATTGACTTCATTTATGCCAAAATAGAGTTTACGGTTTATAAATACATTCTTGCTTTACATATCTCAGTTTCTTTGGATGCAACAAAAAGAAAAAAAATAAATCCCACTGTGCTCATTATATGCATTACCAATAGCAGAACATGCACATTGACGTTTATAACAGCAAGGAATCTGCACCACAAAACTGCTTACAGCATAACACATAACCAATTGCTAGTCACTGTGAAGTACTGGTATGGCTTTTTCTAACAAAGGAGTACTGCTGCTAATAATTAGCAGGACATAGGGATGCAAATACAAAATACTGTAAGTGAAGAAAAAACCTCATAAACCAAAGTGAAACAATACCACATTAAAGGGAAAGTGATTTTAGCCACATTACTGCAATAAATAAATAAATAAATAATGTAATACCTTCGACATCCACAGGTTGAAAAACAATAGAACAGTAAAACTGCAACTAACCACCAACTCAACAAATATTTCAAATGTGTTTTATTGCACCCTTTGAGGCACACCTGCACTTGTATTTCAGATAGTATGTATTCATGGTTTAATACACTCTTAAGGGGTTGAGTAACATCATTGATTCTATAAATATTCAATAACCAGAAATTGTCATTGAGCTGTCATAAAACAAATAAATCCTTTTAATGATGCATGAATATGTAAACATTGCACATGCTGACTGATACAATTCTCTTTAGTGTCATCTTCATTATTATTTATAGACTCTATATGGAGCTACATCTTTCCAAAACGGAACTCTAAGATACACCGTCAAATCATTTTAGCAAAATTCATGAAATTCAGGAAAGCATGAAATAACGAAGCACATTTATTTTGGTTGCATATTGTTGATAAAAAAAAAAAAACTTCACAAATTCGACTGGGATAAATGGATTGACCAAATCGTTACAGACTTGATCAATAATCAAGCTTGTGTAACGTAATGGTGAAAATGCCCACACACTACTATTCAATAGGAACATTTATGTTTGTTGGAGAGTAAGCAGGGAATCACACACCTCTGACACTCCCAAGTGTACGAAAATAAATCAATAAAATATGGAGATCACCTGTATCCAGAACACACTGGACTATGCTTGACTGCTCATTGCCGGCATTGATGCGTTAGAGGTGTTTCTGTTTTTTGTTTTTATTTATTTATTTATTTATTTATTACAAATTCTTCCACAAATACAAATAATGTAGACTTACAAAATCAATTGAAGCTTACATGGTAAGCAGTTCTGCGCTTTTCAGACTGAAGGTACTCCTGCTGTCGACAGCCCAAACCGAGGCAAACCCTTCTGTTAATACCAGCACATATCAACAAGGTTCTTCCATATACATCAGATTGAACATACTGGCAAGCCCCACTGCCAACGAATACACAAGGGGAAAGTCATCCAGTCCTCACTAGATGTATCTGAACACTCAGTGGAGAAGATGCACCACATGACTTCAGAAGATAATCCACCCTTTGCTTCAGGCAAATAAAGTAACTTCACAGTCTGCAGTGCTGGTGTCACCCAATTATCTAATATTTCATCCACACGACTCCCAACTCAATGTAAATGGGTATGTGTGTGTGTGTGTTTGTGTGTGTATATATATATATATATATATATATATATATATATATATATATATATATATTTATATACCCCACACACACATATATATATAGATATAGATAGATAGATAGATAGATATACTATTGTACTGACTTTAATAGCAGCAAAGTACCCTTGAAGGTGCCTTTTAAAAGTTTCATGTGTAAAATCACATCCCTTTGACAAATGCATGGTCTCCACATGAGAAAAAAAAGATTTTACTTGTAAAAAAGCCAATTATTTTTAGCAAATAACGTGACACTGTTTTGAGTTGCTCCTGGGAGCACCTGTATGGTTTTCTAATGATCGCTTGCTTTCTGGAAGTTTAAAGTCAACAAAAGGCACTTTTGTCATTAAAGAAGTGTTTGCTGAAGGATTGGGTGACCTAGATTTTGTTCAAAGCTGTCTGTTCTTCGAGCACTTGAAGATAGTCTGGAGTACCTTGAAGTTTTGCTTTCAATTCCAGATATTCACTCTTCCGTTGCTCCACCACGATTTTACTGTGGTTGAAACCTATTAAAGATTTTTTCAACTTTTTGTCATGTGTCTTTTCGGGGTAGCGGATTTCAAACCCACTGACTCCTATACTGTTAAAATCGTTTTTATTTTCCAAAAAGTTCTGAATAAACAGATTGGAATCCCTTCCTGGTAGAAATTCCTCCAATTCATCAATAGTACTGAGCCTCTTCCTTGAATCCATTGCATGAAACGAGTCTGTGTCCTTGTCAGCGCAATTCCTAAGAATTATTTTCTGTCTCTGAGAATCTGCAAATTTAAACCCTGATTCTGAATCATGTAACCCGCAGGTGTGGCTTGTGCTCATGTGGTCTATGGTTTGTGGTATGAAGGTCTCTCCTCCAAGGTCATCGATCTTATTGGTCTTCTGGTCATGCTTTCTGATGTGAAGCTGCATGGAGCCACATTCCTGGTTCCCTAAGCCTTCATGCCTTGCATTGGGATTTTTGTTGCGCCTCAAGACAAAAACAAGAAGGCAGAATGCAACAAACACGGTCAAAATGAGCACAACTAAAATGCTCAGAATCATTATTGACAAGGGCACAGGCCCACCGGGAGGAGCTTTACTGAGCCCAGCTGGTGATGTAGATGTAATAGTTGGAGTGAGGCTAGTTAGAATGAAAGGTGGCTTCATTAAAAGTTTTGGGCATAAGATTTCATTTTTCAGTAACCTCAGCTCGATGTTAGAAAACTGAACTGGGGACGCACACTTTACTTCTTTGGCTGTAATTCCCTCATTCAGTTTCTCGAGCCACAGTTTTAAAGCCACTAAATCACATGTGCAATCCCAGGGGTTTCCTTCTAAATCTATCTGTGTGAGGGAGAGCAGCTGGTCTAGAACGCCACTTACAGGCAGATACATGAAGTGATTGTTCTTCAGGTTCAGCCTGGCAAGTGAAACTCCCGCAAAGATATAAGATGGGAGACTCCTTAACACGTTATTGTTCAGATACAAGAGCTGTAGATTTGGCATGGAGTCAAAGGTCCCTGTTAAAACCTCCTTGATGGCATTGTATTCCAAGTACAAGTACTGGAGGTTAGTGAGTCCAAGAAACATTTCAGGGTACAGTTGCTCGATCTGATTGCCATTCATATACAGTCTGCGTAGATTGGTTAAATTTGCAAACACTCCTTTTTGAACAGTCACTATTTGATTGCTCCCCAGGTGCAGCAGATCTAAGCCTTCAAAGCCAAGGAAGTCAGTAGGACTGATATCTTTCACATAGTTGCCACTGAGGTGCAGTTTCTTGGCATTTGGAGGTTTGGGCACCAGCTCGCCAAGGTCTTCAATATTGCGCTCCTGGCAGCTTACACTAATCCCGAAGTCGGAGGGGTGGGCTTTGCACGTGCACGGGAGTGGGCAGGGTGCTAGGGGTGGGATTCTGGTCTGATAAGATATAATCTTACTGAGATTTTGATTGAAAGGTGCCTTGCCGGCAACAATTCCTGATATTTTTGAAAGATTGGTGGTTTTTGGCGCTTTGGTAACGAGGTGTTGCATTGTAGTTGGTACAACATTGGATGTGGTTTGTCCACTTTCAATCTGTGATGGAGGCATGCGGACATCAAAATCGCTCCCTGTTCCCATAGGGCACAGTTCTTGTTTGTTCGTTTCTTTCAACAGCCTCCCATACAAGTCAATGGGTGTTTCACAAATGGCCTCCCCTATATAAATATTATAGGGCATGTTCTCCAACCAAGCTTTGAGGGGTAACAAATCACAGGTACAATTCCAAGGATTATCCGCGAGCTGCAATTCCACTATCCTCCCAATGTGTTCCAAAACCCCGATATAAGGAACCTTCTGTATCCTGTTTCCCCTTATATCCAAATGGGTAAGAGAAGCAAAGCGAAATATGTTGTCTGGAAGGCTGGAAATGAGATTGTCATTAAGAATGAGCACTTTCAGCTTGTGCAGCTTATTGAAGGCTCCCCGTTCAATAAACTTGATTAAATTGTAGTCAGCTTGGAGGTATTCCAAGTTCTCTATGCCCTGGAATGTGTCTGCTTGGAGCATCTTTAATTCATTGTTGTTTAAGTGCAATTGTTTTAATGCACTCAGTCCAAGAAAAGCCCCTCCCTCAATGTTCTGCAGCTTGTTGTTCCCTAACTGGAGTGACACTGCATGAGTGAAATCAATAAAGGAATTCGGGTACAGGATGAGCAATAAGTTATTTTGGAAATTGAGATGATATAAAGTCGAAGGTGGTGGTTTAAGCTGAGTAGGTCTGTATACTGCGATTTTCTCACAGTTCACATATAGGACATTTTCTATGGACATACAAGAACAAGCACTGCAGGTCTCTGCTGAGAGGTCAGAATCCAAGTTGGGAGACGAGCTAGGTACGGAAAAAGCCAGCAAAACCAACAGCAGCATCTTCTTAAAATCCTGCAGAATATTGTGTATTAACCTTCAGGATAAAAAAAGAAAAGAACAATTATAGTACTTTGCTTGCCCCTAAACAGCAGCTAATGTCGGTAATGTACTGATCCATGTTACTTGGGAGAAAGGGATTACAAATGGAGGAAAAATGAATTGAATTGTTAAGACTGTCTGATATAATGTATTTTGTTCAGAACCAGTATCAGGCAACTGTAATTTCATATACAATAGAGAGCGTTTACTGTCACCTAAAAAAATAAGTGAATAAGAATATTTATATTAACAAATTAACAGGAATACAAGGAACTGAACCTGAAAAAGCTTGTCTGCACCAAATTTGCTGCACCTCTGTTAAGAATACACACTGATTTATAAGTATACGGAGACGTGTATTTGTCACATTTTACAAAATCCAGTTCAGCAAATTCTATTTCAAATACACACCTTTGATTATCAGAGTAGCCTACTTATTTATGGCCATCAGTAAAATACAGAATCATGTTTTAGGGTGTTTACTACAAAAGATCATTCCTGCTACAGTTTACATACAATATCACTCGATTCCTATATAAACATCACCAGTAGAAACCACCCGTTTCAAAGGCAGATCCATAACGACCAAATAAAAGTAAATAAATTAAAAAAATGAACCAGGAACGAACACTTAAAACGGAAATCTCAAAATGCGCTTTCAAGTGTTCCTCTCCTACCCGTAGACTGCAACGCTCTGCATCCCGCAAGAAATACGGTTTGAGCTTAGTTTAACTCCCTGGCACGGCTGAGCCTATTTTTCTAAAGGAACGTGTACCACAGGATCGAAACACAGTACACACAAACAGCAATCAAACGATCTCATTAGAACGATAGAACGAATTAGGGGCTCTGCTCGACCACAAGAACGGAACTGAAAGGCAAAGAGAAGTTACAGGGCAGGGTATTTTTACTTTCCAATACGATTGAACAAAAAGAAAGCGATAAGGAAAGAAAGGCGACGATGCTCCACTTAGATACAAAGCGAAACATCACGACGGCTAAGCTTATCTCATCTGTCATAACGTGGATGAATAGCCTACTTAATAATAATAATAATAATAATAATAATAATAATAATAATAATAATAATAATAATATCACAGCTGTAATCAATATGTTCCAGTCTACTTACCGCTGAAATGCTGATACAGATAACCACGCCGGTCTTGCCGATCTCCGCAATTCATTGGATTGTCAGCACGCGATCTGAGCTTTGCTCCTCTGCACAGAAAAAAAAAATCCAACTACGTGCTCTGTGATATTCAGAAAAGGGAGACCGGGACTGAACTGACGCGGAAAATGAATAATTCAGCTAAGTCAGTTGCAGACAAGTGCCTATGCCAGAGATCCCACCATCAGCACCCAACGAGAAATAAACCAATCATTGAGAGTGTCGCCTGGGTTCCGGGTCCACTGAAACAGGGAGTGCTGGCTGTAATTCCAACTGCCTCTACCTGCCTCTGCAGGTGCTCGAGGTTTGATATCTGCATTGAGTTGCGCTCCAGTACAGTACGAGCCGGGTAAAAAATAAATAAATAAAATCCTTGGAAACGGAATGTTGCAGAAGTGAGAGGTGCAGGAAGTTGCAGCAAACGTTACTGCTCAGCGCATATCTCGCTGTGATGTTAATCTGCTGAAACCTTTTGTTCTATGGATACACGTGATGTGGTAGCTACTGTAAACTGCGGGAGGAAACAACTCACCTGACGATCAAAAAGTGGTAGACTGGGGTTATTTTTTAAATGCGTCTTGTTAACGAACGGCAGAGACCATGAGCTGCGTTAGTCCTTCTTTTAAATACGAACCGGTGTGTGTGTGTGTGTGTGTGTGTGTGAGAGAGAGAGAGAGAGAGAGAGAGAGAATAAACGCGTTTAGCTATTTCAAAGCAAACTACATTGCCTATAATCAACTAAAAGGAGACGGTAGGCCTGTTGCGCGTGTGTGTGTTGCTTTTGTTTAATAGGGCTTTATGTATTGTTTATAATTATTTGTTGTATTCTATTCTTGACAGTGATGTATTGGTTTTATTGGCTTTACTTAAGGCTGTTTTAATGCACCAATACTACTGCTACTACTACTACTACTACTAATAATAATAATAATAATAATAATAACAATAATGCGTACATAATGCATCACTGCCTTCAATGACAAACATGCACATTCTCTTTTCCTAAACTAAGGCTAATCTAAATGAGGCTGAGTTGGCTTTTATAGGCTCGTCTGCTCTCTGTAGTGGAGGATATTGAGCTGTTATTAACGGACTTTATTGAATAGCCTTGGACTTCATTGCGCTATCCTTGGTCCTGAAACACCCCTCATTCATCTACCCTCAATGTCTGTGGAGGTATTGAGATTTCTGATATTATTCAATCCACCAGTAACTGGACAGGTTCTACAGCTGTGTGGTTTATTAAGTACTTTGACAGAAAAGCCGATTTAATAATAAGGTATCATTACTGTTGAACAATTGCTGCACAGACATACAGAAGGGTTTAGAATTACTGTACATGTACAAACTACACCGTGCTGTCAACTTTATAGACAGGCACGTTCTGGTGATAGTCCAGCAGCACTGACACCCTCAGTTATTGTATTACACAAGCTACTGCAAATGTCTAGTTCTTCTTCTGGGCTACCCTTTGATACTGTAGTGCTGTATACCTGTCCTAACCCTGCCAATAGGGTAGGTGGCCAATGCACTTTGTAGGCGTTGCTCAGGTTGGAGTCCATGGGCAGCAGATAGCACTGATTCACAACACTGAGAACCGAGTGTTTAACAATGGAACACACATCATATGCAACAGCTTTTAAACACATGGTAGTATTTATATAGGCCTACTTTACACTGTAAGGCTTATTTTGGTAAAATTTTTTGTGTGTCTAATGTATATTATACAGTATATACAAATAATCCCTACAATGTGTTTAAAATCTGTCACATAACATTTATATTTAATAGAAGCTCGACACTCAGATGATACAAAGATAAGCGATTAAGGACTTGACATTAATGCACTGAACGGAGGGAGCTGTTTGCTGTACATGAACATGTATATCATAATGATATTAGACCAGTGTGATGCAGATTCACACCATCACCCATATCAGGCTGAATAGTTGTCATGCGTTGTGAACATGTAGCCTAAAGAATCAGTTACATTAGCATAAGTGTCTAATGAATTGACTTCTAAAAACCAGATTGAAATATTAACAATTTTAAAAAGACTTCTTATTTTTGTAAAATAATAATAATAATAATAATAATAATAATAATAATAACCTTGTCATAAAGCATTCTCAGAGACATTCGAAAGCTGGAAGGGCCCTCAGGCCTCATGTCGAAGCCCCTGTGAATAATAGGACGTTACAAGTTTTTCCTCATTTCGTTATAGATTACCCTGAATAACGCATTTTGTACTTAGCATGTATTCTATTAAACAGCAGAATAATGGGAACGATAAAAGTGTGAGGATGAACAGAAGAGGGAGACTGAAGGAGAGCCTCCAGGGGATTCCAGAGAATGCTTTTTTTCCTTGTCTTTAGCTTTGGAGTAGATGTCTTCTTCCCTCTAATCTTACACACACACACACACACACACACACACACACACACACACACACACACAGTGATTTGGAAGGACTATTGTGGATGCAGTTCTTAGCAGACCTGTACACCGACAGTATAGGCAGCGCATTCTGTCTCGGTCTGTCTTCTTTGATATGTTAAAGAGCTTTCTATTTATATCTAGCAGAGAAGAAAACAGGACAGGAGGTCAAAACAATGTGATAGGCTCCTCTGTTTTGCATGTCTATCTGCTGTGAGCTACTTAGCTTATTTAGTATTCACAAGTTCTATAACATGCATTTTAATAAGTACGTCTTGTAAATTTTGTTGGTCTCTATCCTGTTTCATAGTAGCAGCGGGAGTCTGCAGCAGATTTCGTTTTCTTTATTTTTTTGCCCTAATCGTGAAATTCCCTCCCTTTTACTGAGAACATGACTGTACACAGCTGTTCTGTATCCCTTAGCTTGCAGTGAGAGGTGCTTGCTGTACTGCAGAGCATGATCAGAGTGGAACCGAGCATATGAGATATTCATCCAGGAACCCAGGGGAATACATGGCATTGTAGTTTGCACAGGATGGTAGAAGCCATTTACTTTCAATTGAATTGTGCAATTAGTAATACTGTACTAATACTTATTACACAAGTTAGCACTCTCGTGATTTATATGTCAGCAGAAACCCTCGATAGAATTACAGCCTTATTGTGCACAGTTTTACGTACATTATTTGTATTAGTATTATTATTACTGATGATGATAATTGATCACAGCTAGAGTTTAAAGGAACCTTGTTAATCATTTTCGAATGTCAACTTGCAGTGGAACATGGAAATGGAGCAGATTTTTTAAAAATGAGTTAAGTGTCATAGTCATGTGACACACGTAGGATCTCCTGGGAAGTACCCTTTGCTGTAGAGTACTGTACACGCATGCGCAGATGTGTTGCTTAATTCATACAAAGCTGCTTTGTGCATTGAAAATTAGATTTTCTATTTGCAAAACTGGGCACCTTTGGGAAAAAAACCTAAAGGGGACACTTAAAAGGCTCACAAACAACACGAACTACAACATCCAAATCTTAGCAGGTTTCAGATCCACAGAATAAAGAATCTGGAAACAAACTCTGCTTATCAATGAACCCTAAGCAGTGACACTGACTGCAATGTTCCAGGGTTCTGTGCTTATCAATGAACCCTAAGCAGTGACACTAACTGCAATGTTCCAGGGTTCTGTGCTTATCAATGAACCCTAAGCAGTGACACTGACTGCAGTGTTACAGGGTTCTGTGCTTATCAATTAACCCTAAGCAGTGGCACAGACTGCAGTGTTCCAGGGTTCTGTACTTATCAATGAACCCTAAGCAGTGACACTGACAACAGTGTTCCAGGGTTCTGTGCTTATCAATGAGTCCTAAGCAGTGACACTGACTGCAATGTTCCAGGGTTCTGTGCTTATCAATGAACCCTAAGCAGTGATACAGACTACAATGTTCCAGGGGGCTCTGAAATCTAGAAAAGTGACTAAAGTTGAATAAACATGGAAAACAAATGCAAGATATGTCTGCAGTGCGGAAGCTAGTACTGTTAATACAATAGGTTATTGGATTAGAATACCATCTCACTCATGGCTTTTAAATAGCTCTGTAATGATTAGTTAGTGCATAGCCAGTAATATTCCTGGAAAATACAGCCAATTATCACAGTTAATTCATCACATGCCAGGAATGGGGAGTAGCTTTTAACAGGAGCAGGAGATACACAATCTGGTGAAGTGATCCCTGAAGGTGCTTATGAAGGACGAAAGGCTTCTTTTGTTTAGAAGGTAAAGATACAACTGCGGTGGGTCATGAATCTACCCTGTAAACAGGAAACATTTGCAGAAGGAGTTAACAGGGAGAAAGAGAGAGTGAGGAATCGTATTCACCAGGAACATAACACAGGGTAAATGTAAAGCTGCTGTAGAATGAACAGTGAGGACTGCATCCAAGTTCACAAGTACAATGGTTAAAGACAGGGTTAACAACCTGCTAATGAAGTCTACTAAAGTCTCTTTAGGGTTCAATTACTATATTATATGTGGATGCTAACTCAGATGAAGTAGTTCTCACAATGCAAACACTATGGTGTTCATACCAGCAACAAGCACCTCATTCAAAACGACCTACATGCCTGGCATGTGCATCCTGTATTTAGAAGCACTGCAAGCCCTTCTGTTAAAGCAACATGCAGTAAGGGACCAGCCCTAACATGTGGTCATCACTGACAGTCTAGCTGAACTGCATTCTGTTTTCTTTGTCTGACAGTGTTTTCTTGGCACTGTTTCTCCTGGTCCCCTTTCAGAAAGCACGTTCACAAAAGCATATTTTCTAGTGTTCATATTGATTTGAATTGATCACATTTCCTCATGCCCCGTGTGCTGCAGACAGGGGGTCTTTGTTGGGATCCATTGCTCGTTTCAGTGTCGACTTCCCATCCTTATTTCCTGGCTCTTGGCCCATGCAGCACATGTCTGGAATGGGTTCATATCGTCTTGGCAACAAAGCCTTTCGCCATTCACAGATCTGACAGCACCGAGACCCTCCATTCATGGAGCTGCTTTCAGTGCACCCCACATGCTTCTGATAATGCAGCTTCCCTCTGGGTCTTTGTAGTGTTTTACTAAATGGGAACAAACGCCAGTGTCAGTATTGACCGTCATGTAATTTGAAGGCATGTCTTCATACAGCTTGTGTTAGCTGGCTCTGTGTGAGCCCATTTCTAGGCATTTAAATTCCTTTCCAAACATTAACATTCAAAGTATATCAATATATAAATGTTGCTGTCTTCCTCACCTGCCACATCACAAGATATCCAGCAGGATTTCAACTCACATTTTCTGACAGCGTTTGAACAACAATATAATAATAATAATAATAATAATAATAATAATAATAATAATAATATTTAATCCTGTTTGTTTCCATTAGTTATAGATCGATATTAACACAGCTTGACCTTCAACTACAGTCTGGCTTCCTGGTATGATAGCAATACAACTATCCATTATCAGGACAACTTTCTCCAATACTGACCACAGCACTAAATCCCAGATCCTTCCATAATGTAATATATGTGACTGAAAAACAAATATGCAACAATGTACTGATTCAGAAGAACCCTATATAGTCATTCCTTGCTTTGTGCTCTGAAATGTGTACAGTAGATTAGTGCTGCAGTGAACGTGGACGCCACAGCATTCCCTCTTGTCTCATTAACCCAGATGATAACCTGGTTTAAATTCTTTAGAAGGCATGGGAGGTCATTTGGAGGTCAGAAATAAATAAACTAACTTGGAGACACAACAGAAAATATGCTTGATCTTAGCAGACGGCAATCTTGCATCGGCCCCCTTTAAAACTGTTGCTCCCAAGACTTACTGCAGTTGATATAGACAGCTCAAATCATTTATACAGACATAAAAGCCCATTTCGATGTTCTAATGTCTTTCAGAGTTACATAGACTGTGGTCTTGAAGTCAAAATGCCTTGAATTTATACTGTTCTGTGTGACTGACTGCTGTCCTTACCAACTAACTGTAGAAAAATAGTGTAAACGTATTGATCTTTAGACCCTTACCCTGAAAAAAATAATTATGTTAAGTTTGTATTTTATTACAGCATCTTCTTAATCAATTAGAAAAAAGATAAGTTGAGATTAATGGAACACATTTCACAGTGTGCCCCTGGGACAAGTCAAATACAGTTACACGTGGGATATGTCTTGAATCTATCTATTGAGAGCTGTGAGTTCTTAAATACCTCTATGTTCATACAGTATGTATGCGGAATGCTGCTGTATATACTGTATTAATGCTACTATGTCTTTATTTAGCTTGACTGCTTCACTGTGCAGCCGTAAGTAACTGTTGGTGATTTATTTTCTTTAGAGGATAACACTACACTGTGTCCTGGCATACAGTATATTATCAGAAGTTGGTTTGCCTTGTCCTGTATTTCCAGAGAGATACCGCACAGACGGAACATTGGGGGACATTATAGGATCAATGGAAGTTCAATAAAGCCTTCAATGCACTTCAATACAAAAAGCAAGCAAAGTAATAATAAAAAGCTGTTTTTCTTAAACACCACCCTTATTGTTCTCTAATAATATACTTCATGCCATGCTGCATTGACAATGATAGGAACAAAAAAAGAACATCACTTTACTGGAAACCTGCCACACATGATCATGCACAAAAACTGCCACTATGTTTTTTTACAGATACCTAATACAGGTTTAGATAGCAGCTAACAGAAGCACAACATGTTACTATAGCGACAAACATAACACAAGATAGGCAGACAGTCAAGTCCATATTTGCAAGATGTTTGGAACAGGGCCTGTAATTACTCTTGAGTGTGACGGCTGGTGAAGGCCATTCTTTACCTGCTCTGCGTAACTTCATCTTCATTTATAAACCAAGAAAGAGTCAAGAAAATGGAACAGCACAGCCATGCTATGGAGCCCGAAATTAAAAAGGGTTTAAGAAAGGCTTCCAAGTGTTGTCTAGCAATGAATTATAAAAAACACGTCTGCATAGCAATTAACAATAACATAGATAACACAACTTTGAGACTTTTTGGATGGTTTCAATGGTGTATCCTAAGCCATGGGGGATTGTTGAGAAGTAATGCATAAGCAAGTGTCTGAGAGACACAATTCCCCACAATGCTGCTACTCTTTGCATCAGGTGTCAGTACTGCAGTGTTTGCTATAGTAAGGATGTAGTCTTTCTTCTAGTGGACGCTGGGGGGCATTATGTAATGTCAACAAAAACCTGTTTATGGGTGAGTTTCTGAGCATGGGTGCAGATGGGTTACTGAATTACAATGAGTGCTACTGTTTGGTTCTGTGTAAAACATCCTGCAGCAACACCCCCTTAAACCACTTTTTTGTCAATATCTACCACCACCATGAAATGCAGTCAGTGTTGTTGACCATCTCTAATCATAGTGATGGATAACTAGCAGTGAACGGTAGAAGAGAAAATCAGTTGGATATGTCTTTTGACCTCAGAAGAAGATCAAGAATGACAATGTGATTTTAATGAAAGCCAATTGAAACATGTCTGTGTGTCCTTACCCAAGGGGATTGAATTCAGGAACATAAGACCAAAATGTAAAAAAACAAAGTTGCAACAGCCACTAATTAATTCGACATTGGTTTAAAGTAGAATATCTGCAACCAGCTAAAGGGTTTTGATTTAGCCCTGATAGTGTATGCTGCACTGAAGTAATTACTGCAAATGAGGCTTTAGGGGTCAAGTTAATTAAGAAACTAATTAAAACCATTAATAACGAGCTAAAGATGTAAAGATACATTTACCTGCCACCTGATCAATAATCCCTCAAGCCTCAAAGAAGGTGAACTTCACTTGACATTCAAAACTCTGCATTCTGTCATTCTGTTGGTAAATAGCAGGAATCAGCAGGAGTTTATTTTTCTCAATCACTTATGAGTTAAAATAACTGAAGTGTATTTGGTTGCAGTGAGCTCCATCATGTCTAGTGCAGATTGATTGACACTTCAGGATCATAATAATGGAATACTCACTGGGGGTGGATTTAAAGGAGGGACACACCCTACCCTCTTTCAGCCAACCAGAATTGTCAGCTCTGAATCCTTCTGTCCCATACTCTCCTCGACCCTCCTAATGCTTGAGCAGAGCAGAGCAGGTAGACCAGAGAACACTGCCATTTCAGGGACAATAAGAAAAGGAACTATCAAGCAAATTGCACCCTCAGACTCTGCCTGCTGCCATTAAAAGACACAGGTGGTTAAATGATAATTCCAATAACACCGATGTCTCCAAGGTAACCAAGGTAACAGCGACAAGGAAGCCAGTGCTGCAAGACTAACCATTAACTCTGTGATAAAAGCTAGTTAATGTTAAGACCAACAATCGCTAAAGATTTAACTTGTAAGGGATTGTTATTTCAGTCAGTGGCTGATGACATCACTTTCGCAAAAACAGATTTCTTTGATTGAAAGGATGGTATGAAGCTTTTGATGCTAGAGGCAGGATGCAGTAATAAATCCAGCCATTTCTATTAAGATGTGAGACAGTGACAAGGCGGAATAGTTTTTTCTGTTCCGATTTTCTGAACCTTTTCTGTGTGCAATACAATGCATGTTCTTTATGTTATGTTTGTATAGCATGTGTGGTCATGGTTGGAAATGCTTTGGCTGTCTGATATCTCACCTCACAGGATGAGGAGTCCTTCAGGCTGAGAGGTGAGGTCCTGGGGCACACCTATCATCCCTTTAATATTCAATCGCTTCATCAGGCTGTCACCTCGCTTATTGAATAAGTATAAATATAGAGCAGCTAGGAGGCTACAAGATCTTAGATTAACTTTTTAATTAATATTACATACTTAAACATGTTCATGGAGATTTTACCTCCCCTCCTAAGGCAATGTCTTCATGAATAATTTAGTTATTCTAAGAAATACTTATTGACATTTTTTTTCTGTTCTTGTGCCTGTAACAGGGGTATTCTGTTACAGTGTGGGTATCCGCTGAGAAACAAGAGAGACACACAGGGTCTGAGGTTGCAAACACTGCTCAGGCATCCAGGTCGTATTATTTACAAGGGGTTGCAGTGAGTGGTGGCCACCACTAGGGTACCAGCAGTGGTATCCCCAGTGCAGAAGGACATACACACGTGTACATAATACAAAAACACAAAACAAAACACAGTGGGTAAAAACGCTAAAAACAAGTGTTTGCCATCCAGTGGCTCAGCGCTGCTCCCACTAAAAGGGAGGTCCCGCTTCAGGAACCTTCTCCCAAACACAAACTAAATAAACTGGGGTGGGATTCAAATCCCCTAAATGAACCCCTACCCTAAAGGTGTTGCTGTTATCCTGCTTAAACACTAATCTTTGTTGGTTCATCCAGTTCAAGCTCCTTGGCTACCCACCCTGGCATATATCTTCATGCTGGTATGCAAGGACAGGAACAAACAAAAGAAGAACAGAGAGACTGGCTTTTCAGCCTCTTTTAAAGGAAGGTGACCAGGGTTAATTGATTATCAATTATTATATTGACACCTGACCTCCTGTACATGACATTTCAATTAGACAGAGAGGAGAGTCTAATCTCCCAGCCCTGCCATATCTAAGCCAACAAAAAGACATTTTATTCACAAACCACCACCAATACACACAATTTACAGGGGCAGGGCTCAGTCTGCCACAGTGCCACACATTTTTTGATTTCTTTTCTGCACAATATTACTCTGTGTTGGTTAAAAATAAATACAAATAAATAAATAAATAAATAAATAAATAAATAAATACTAGTGTGTTTCTATAAAGGCCCCTCTGTCAGTTATGCTGAGATGCGTTCAGGCCTACATTTTACAGCAAAGAGAAAAAAAACCTACAGTGTAGAACATGAGAGGGCTCTCTGCCTTCGCTCTTGAAATATTGTGTCATATCCAGCTCTTTTTAAAAAGTACAAGAATACATCATGAAGAAGAGACACATAAGAGCAGCATGTTCTATGAGTGTAATGCATCATTATGGCATTGCTCTTCTAAGAAGACATCTACTGCTGGACACAAACTCCACGTGACATCAGCGATCCTTACAGAATCAGCTCATTCATAATGTTATGACAAACTCCTAATCTGTACTCGGCAGCACTCGGAGAAAAACAAGCAAAAAAGTCGTAAGGGACAAAGGTTACTGTATGGCTTCATATCCATACACGGATCTATTGGGGGGGTTCTGTCTCTGTCTCTATAAAAAGCAGCTGCAGACATTTCAATCCAATTGACTTCTAAAGGGCACCCTGTCTCATTATTGAAACTGTGTCATTCACATGTTTGTCTGAAATATCAATCCATGTATTGAAAGAGTTAAAGGAAAATCAGCGTTCTGTGCCAAGCTGTCAGAATCATTGGGCTCTAATTGGATTCAGCTGTAAACCCAGAGAACGCTGCCTCTTATCAGCTTTGTTCATTTCGCAGTGACAATAGCTAGATAAACAGCAATTGTGCGGTGATAATATACACAGGTAGCAAGAGAAAGGTGATCATATTGATATGTTCTGCAAATACCTGTTTGTGATTTTTCCCTTTTAATGAAACATAGAATCTCATTTCATTGCAGCTGATGCCCCTTCGTACTGTTGGTCTTTCTATTCCGAGTGTATGGAATAATACTCCATAGTGCAGTGTGGTGATGTGCACACGACAATTCCGCTAGTTGTTGAACAACATTAGGTATTCCACATTCGTGTCGGGACGTTGCTTGTGGATTCAGTCTAGTGAGTCTTGTAAACGCAGTAAAGAGCAGTAAACCACGTTTAAGCCACAGAACCCTGGTTGAAGGCATTGCAGTAAACAAGGCAGGCCTAGACAATGCCCACTAATCACGACTGCATTGCAGTAAGAAACCCTTAATCAGTGCCTCGATTGCTAGTTTAAACATTTGAAATTTCAAATGCATTTCTTTGTTTATTTACATTTGTCTTTTGATGGTTTTGCTGCCCTTCTGTTTTGCTTACAGAGCTAGACATTGTATGTGAAAGTTCTGTGTTCATCTCCTGTGTTGTAATGGCCGGACAATGGAACTTCCTTATTCCTAATCTGAATTCGTTTTCTGCCTAAAGGATTTCAGAAAGCTTGAGCTTCTGTTTAGTGCATGTAGCCATTGCTTTTGTCTTAACAGTAAATAGCTTGCCGATGTATTGTTTTAATCAGTATTTACTGCACTGCTGCCCTCTGTTCTTGACCACAAATGCAATTATTTAGTGATGTCATATTTAAATTGGATATTGCAGTGGTGATTTGAATAATCTCTCTGTCTGTCACTTTTTCTCTAAATCAGCAGAATGCCCTTGCAGAGGTCAAAAGCCTTCACATATAGGAACTTGTTTGAATTCAATCAGGGAATTATTAAAGTGCTTTGAATTCTTTGATCTCAGCCTTGCTCTCGGTGGCCAGTTATCCACATCACAGTGATTGATAGAGTCACACCTGAGTGTAGGTGACTGGGTGTATAGTGACCGTTACATTAATGCTTTGATGCATGGACAGGTATGCTCTACATCTGGAGGCTATAGTGGAAAACTGTTACCCCAAGAGAAAAGGACATATCTAACCATGTGTTAAAATGCCCTAAGCAGAAGGCAGGACTCAATTTTGTTTACTGTCATCATTTTTTTTCCTACCTAATGGTTGTTACTTTTGCTGCTTTTATAGGTGTACCCTGAATTCTACACTTGTAGTATGTCAATTTACCAGCCCTAAGAAATTGACAATAATGTTGTTTTTTTTTTCTAACCGTCAGTCAGCCTACAGTTTATAGATGTTTTTGGTGTAGAATTAGATGCAATTTGATGTTCCCAGATAATGATATGTTTTAGTGCTGTTAAAGAATGCTATTCAGACAGCATTGAAATGGAAAATGGCCTCGCTGCCCTGCTGCAGTTGAGAAATGTGATCCCTGTAAACCCCCACCTTAATGGATTTCAATGCATATCAAATATTTATATATCTGTTAGATGTGTGTACGACGCGCCTGTGCCCCTGTTCTGTGTTTACCTTGACATGCTGAGTGAAAAGTAAGTGTTCTTGTGCAATGAATGCATTGGACAGCAACCCGAATGGCTGTGCAGGGATGTATATTCAATCAGCAAACTATTGGATTTCCTTTCATTGTCTTTTGCGGGCTCGCTGGATACACGCAGGCTTAATTAGAATCACTCTGAAATATTTATACTAGTTGTCCCCACTCTAATCCTTTGAGGAAACAGGATAACTGGGTTTTAGGGAACCTGATAACACAGAAACATACTTGCTGACAGCTTCAAGCTGCTTAGCAATTAATGAATTACCCTGGGTATAAGCTGTTTTCATATCCACATATATTTTTATCTTGTTGATGAGAACTCCAGTGATGTGAACAATAGAAACGAAGGCCCCATGCACATCTACAGATGACACATATCCTCACAAACATGTCTATTCTTCAGAATACAGCATTTTTTGTCTGTGCTTGTTTCTGAAAAAGTGTGGTTCTCTGTGTAACAAACAGCTTTCAAATTAAACCACTGACATGTAGGAATCATCTCATTAACACTGCTGCTGGATCTACTTGTTGTGATAGCGGTTCTTTAGTTTGAATAGATGTTTACAAAATACAGTGGAACAGCAAATAAGCAAACATTTAATATTGCTATTGAGATTTACTTTTGTAATTCTTAAAAATATACATACTCTATAAAGATTAAGCTCAGATTGAGCTAACATAGATATCTTTATTTTACAGCAGCTGTTAAAATGATGAAACATGGTGGAGCACATAACCGTACAGTAATAACATGATTGTAAAGTTTATCATGTAGAAGTCTGCTTTGATATTGAGTCAGGGGTGGAAGAAGCAGCTCCATATTACATTATGTGCCCTGCATAGATAAGAGAAGCACAGTCACTTTCCGTCTCAGCTCAGTGAGATACAATGAGACGTGCTGTTCGAGATTATTGAACAGAATCCTCCTTCGTTACAATGGAATTGTATGATTTGAGGTTTATTTAACATGCTTGCATGTCCCCTTGTTTAGCTCTGAGTCCTCAGTCAATAAGGCAAAGCGCCAGCATCCTTCAGTGATGTGAGAAGCTGTGGAAGCTGAAGACTGCATAACTTCAATAAGCACAAGGGGGCGCTGTGTAAGATGACAAGTATGTGATCCAGTAAAGTTCTGTGTGATCTTTAGAGAAGCGTACTGTGAATGCACTCAGCACACCCCTGCATTCGTCAGATGTGACTATTACAACTTGACAATGCACTGAGCCCTGTTTAAATGCTAATAGAAATGTAAAAGAATGCAGGTCGTAACATATAATGAAGAGACACTTATTTTGGAGTGTTATCTATTACCTCCTGCTGTATCACTATACAATTCCATATCAGTATGTAATTAAAGCACCGGCCAGAATCCACAAGCAGCAGCTTATGATACAGGGATGACTTTTACTAGTTAAACCAAATACATCCCACTACTGTGGCTGTTTAACATGCATTTTACACTTTCCATTCATACTAACTTCAATGTGACTCAACCCTTCCACTGTCACGCTCCATGGAGGGACATGGAGAGGTCTATTGTGTCATTCGCAATTACAGGATGGTCATTACTGTGCATGTCCCAGCCAGTTCTGGGCCTCATATTTCAAAGAGCACAGAAAAGCACGTAGACTGCAGTCTGGGTTTCAAAGGGTGCAGACCTGCCTTGCCTGGGACACTACACCACAGTCCCCTTTATTCCATGCCAATCCGATCTTGAGTTATTAGTGATTCCTGAAACCGTGTGCCTCTCAGTCTTGTGCTATCTACCACTCAGTGTTTGTTGCTGTTGTTTTTTTCCTCAGTATTGATGGTTACATTAGTTTTCCTATGCACTTGCCTATCAGTTAAAGTTCCTATCTAATTTCATTTGGCATTTATACAATCAATGTGTATTGCAACTACCTGTGTGAATACACTTGCACTGACTCGCAAATGTAATGTTTAACTATTGTTACAGAAATGACAAGGGTATAGATACGTATGATGCATGCATAGATACATACATGCTAACGGAACTGAAAGCCAGGCACTGCCTGTAGGGAAACCAGTTTACAGGTAAGTATTGGAGAAACAAAATTCAGCACCACTCCTAATTATTTCAATTGTAAAAAGAGAATGGAAAACATATCATTTGTCAGGAACTTCCTGTTATAGTATGCTATAGACATTTCTATTTCATTGTACTCAGTATCTTGATCTGGATCTGGATCTTGACTAGATAGTTGTCATTTTGAAATCTTGCAAGTGATACAGAGGGAAATATCCAAGTATGGGAAGCTATTGTCCTGCATTAATATCTTCTAATAAATCAATCCATGTCAAGACATGTTCCTTGCCCTTTCTGCCAGAATAGATTCATGTTTGTATTGATACTTATTATTTGTGTTTCTGATGCAAAAGAATCTAAAGTGATTTCTTTAAACTGCTTTAAAATGTGTGATTCTGTGGGTCTTCTATGGTTATTCCAGTGAATAGACTGTCGAAGCGATTTGGACGAAGAGCTCTTAGAATAGCAATGTATTTTCCACTTTCAATTCTCTCAGTTTGTATGCTGTTATCCACATCTACAAGGTTCTCATTTTGGGTTGTCATGTAAGATACTTAAAGCATGATGTCTGTTTCAATTTAAAATGAAAAGAAAAATATCCCACTCTGTCTGTCAAATCAATTGGCCAAACTGACCTGACCATTAACTCAAAGCTATTAGATTCCAGGTAAATCGCACACAAAAAAAGTTTAAAGTTGACATGTCCTTCATTCATTCTACCAAATGTCCCCTATAACTCTGGCAGCCAGGAAAGAAAAGGCATGTGACAAAATACAAAGGAACCTTCAATTACATATGCACTTAATCACCCAAGCACTTGAAGTGTGTGCTTTGAAATGAAGCATATACATCCACTCAATAATAATACTACTAATATTCCCGTCACATGTCCAATTACAATTGTACAGTGACGTATAGCAGAGTAGCAGTCAGCTGTAAACACAAGGAAATGTATGAACAAGTCATGCAAAAATAGAGTTGTCAGAGAATGATTACAATTGGATAGTTTTTGAATGTGTTACTTGTTGAGATGCCAGTTATTTACCAAAGCTAGCGAGGCATCCAGTAAAGGCGCACGATGCACCCTATAGCCTGGATGTCGCCAGTTTGAGTCCAGGCTATTCCTTTGCTGACCAAGGAGCGGCGCTCAATTGGCCGTGCGCTGCCCTGAGGGAGGGAGGGTCAGGTCGGCCAGGGTGTCCTCGGCTCACCGTGCACCAGCGGCCCCTGTGGTCTGGCCGGGCGCCTGCGGGCTTGCCTGAAAGCTGTCCAGGGCTGCGTTGTCCTCCGACGCTGTAACTCTGGGTGGCTGCATGGTGAGTCTGCAATGTGTAAAGAAGCAGGCGGCTGATGGCACACAGTTTGGAGGACAGCGTGTGTTCGTCTTCGTCCCTCCCGAGTCAGTGCAGGGGTGGTAGCGGTGGACTGAGCCTAAAAATAATTGGACATTACTAAATTGGGGGAGAAAACAATAAAAATAATTGCCGACCACTAAATAAAAAATTTTAAAAAAAAAATAGAAAAAAATGGAAAAGCTTGTTTTCAGAATTCATTGTATCCCCGATTGTCACACATGGATTTATGCAAGGCAAATCCAATAGAAAATAGGAATACATAATCAATGTGGCCTGTTTGACGTCATTGCCCCAGAGGAGAATCTCATATCAGTGATTTGGAGACCGAGGTACCTGTCACATGAGTGAAAGTGACGTGTTACTGAATTGTTTAACCTGTGCAAACCTTTAGAAGCTCACAATGTTTAGCTTGGACAGGTCCCAGCCAGTGTGTGTTTCAGTGTATGGCACTGCCATGGCTGGGCGATATGGCACTACCATCAGTCTGATTCTCAGTAAGACATGCCCTAATGCTTTTTAATTCAAGTAGACACCTTCTTCAGCAAATGCCTTTGTCTGAGAAACAGTGCGGGAAATTGTGATAAGAGATCGGTGAGGCTGTTATCGATTCTAACAATGATTCAGAAAAATACACTTGTTTTTACAGCATCCTTCCAATTAAATTTTGAAAACACAATTTCATATTGCAATCCTGTGTCTTGCCTGCAATAGGCACTCTGCAATTGCTTTCCATTGAATCCATTAGTTGTTGTTCTGGCACCCAGCAGAGCTCTCTCAGACTGCATTGTTTGGAGGACCTGGGATTGGGCAAGTGATCCAGAGTACATTTAAAGTTTACTTAAAATAGTGCCAAAGAAAGGATTAACAACTGGTGCAATCTCCTGCCGGCAGCACTGTTTCTGTGCATTATTATCCCTTTGTTTTAACTGCAAACCATGCTGTTTAGTATCAAAACAGCTCCTCATTTTGAGTCCTTAACATCCCCCCTTTGAGAAGATTTGCTAAATAATTTAACTGTACATTTCACCAGTCTGTTTATTAACTCAGAATAAATAAACTGAGTGAAAACAAATGCAAATAATACACATTTCTACAGTAGGTTTTGAAATTCGCTTTGAATTTCATGGTTGTGTTCTTACTGAAAAGAAAAAGTTCTCCACCTGTGTGCTTCATTGTATCAAAATAAACACTATTCTCTGCCTAATAGAAAAGAAATATGTCACAGTACTTGCAGATATATTTTTTACATTTCACAAAACATACTTCTTGCTTCCTGTTGGGTCAACACTCAAGCCTGAAAATAAATCCTCAAATGATTACAGTCCATGCAACTTTGAAATGGCGGACTTAACAGTCCTCTGAGATTTTAAAACAGATTAGCAGTCACAACAGCAGAAGAAGCACTTCTGCCTGCTGCGACAAAGCTTTGTTTGAATGAACAACACAGGATCAAGGCTAATTCATATTTAAATGGGACAGCCTTCTGTTTTTGCAGAATGCACAGCAGTCTCTGGAAGAATTCAAAAGCTTAAACATGACTATATACGAAAAGTTAGAAGTTAAGGCTGGACAGTAAATTCCTAGCATTGTTTTCATGTGCGGAAAAAATGGAAATGCATGTTTGACAGAGATAAACTGGATCATGTGGCGGGCACTAAATATCCACTTATGAATCCCTGGTGGAAACTGATCTTGCTGTTGGGATTTGTTCCAGAGATAACACCTGACACTGTTAACAATGAGTCTGATCAAGGACCAAAATTAACAGATAAAGTGCAGCTGTGAGAAATAAAGGAAAACATTCACACAATTGTGGTTCCTAACTGTCCTCGGACGACTCTAATTCTCCAGGTGGACGCATGCTGGCTGGCTTACGTTTTTGCTGTGTTTCTAAAACAGGATTATATTTCCTGGCTGGCCTCCCGTCCCTACCATGGCTTTTCATGTGATAAGGCCAGCCACAAGGTTGCATGGGGTTCAGTGTCTGATAAATGTGTGAAGCAGCCCCTGCCCTCTGCAGTGTTTAGGAAGCAAAGCCATGGTCAGGCATATAAAGGAATCATGATAATGCAGTCAGCTTCCAGGACCTTTGTGCTTTACTGTTTCTCTATTCTGGGAGCAATTATATTTCATACGGATGGATGAGTAATCTCATCACTCATTCTTTGTTCATTGCCAAGAGTATTGCCTGGCTGCTGACAAAGCGCAACACCTTACAAACACATTTTGCAAGGACCTGCATCAAATCAAAGATTCAAGCCATCATTCTTTATATGAGTTCATCTCATGTGTGGATCCAACAGTGCTGGCAGAATCAATACTGACTTCTGAAAGTCGACCAGCCCCTCTTGGGTACATGCGTAAAATACTATAAACGTCAGGTAATTCAGGTAAGTATTTCAGTAGTTTGGGATACCCTTTCTGAAATAGCAATTGTTCATGTTAATGAGCGGACTGGACCTCCCAGATTATAAACGGTCACAATTCAAACAGTGAATGTGGCTCTTGCTTTACCTGAGCCATAATGATGATGATGATAATATTTGTGTTGCATTCATATTTTGGTGAACAAACTTCTGCATATAAGTGACAAAGTCATTCAAACAGGGTACTTGCATATACCCAAGGTACACCCATATACATATATACAGTATAAATACATATACATGTTTTAAAAGTTGGATTTCATTTGTATTAATATGTTTCCAGTCCAGCACGTACAATAGGACCCATTCCAGCCCTGGCACCAAGAGGATGAAATAGTAAAGCTCCACTTGCTACCCAAGTGGAGCTTCACCTACATTGTGCACTGGGTAGAAATATGTGATTCTTTGTACGTCAATGTAAAGACCAGAGAAGGACACAGGATATGTTTCAAAGTTTAAGACCTTTGATGAATCATTTTATTTAATGAGTAAATACAGTAGTTTCAGATGCCCTTGTAATGTTTTCTGGATTTGATACTTGCTGGTGTCCTCATTTCAGTAAGGTATACAAGCTTGTGAGTTCTCTGCTTTCTCAGTTACACCTGTCTTATACCACACTGTACTGAAGACCTGCGTCTCTGGTTATTGTTCTGTTGTTGCTGTTGAATGGCACAGCATCTTGGGTCTCCACTGTGTGGAACAGTGTGTCTGGGTTGAAGATACAAGTGCCATTTGTTTTTCTTTAAGCGTTAATATTTATATTTTATTGGACTTTGGTTTTAAAAGAAGAAAACTGGTATTCATGTATTTACAATTCCTAAGAATAGGTTAAGGAAGTATTCTGTTTTTTTGTTACAATTACTTTGGTTAAAGGCGGGGTATTCCAGGAGCGTTCTGATGGATAAGTTGCATTATTGAGTCTGACATGGCATTATAATGTTATGTGTAGAAGATGCTCCGGAATCCAGCAATGTGACAGCATTTCTCAATGAATCAATTCTAGCTACCAACCAAATCATATGAAAGAGCGAATGGCCAGAAAATAATCAGAATATATATTTGTTTTCTACAAAAAGTATAAAAAGTGTGAGCTTTTCTAGTGGCATACTATTGAACATGAATATCAGGTTATTCATCCATTTATTTGATATAAAACGTGCCTCTCCTCAGGAGCATTGGCATGTGTTCTAGCACCTTTTTGAGGTCATTTACTTCTTATTGTTCTCGATTTGGAAGCCAGCCAGATAATGTCTACATACAACGATTCCACACCAATGTAGTTAGATCCATTTGATCTACATTCGATGCAAGCCGTGTGCTCAGAATACTACTCTCTGTGGAATTCATGCTGTTTATAGTAAAGATACTGACACGTATGGTAACTCACACAGTTGTCAGTTATGTGAGATACATAGTGGTTTTCAAATGCCAAAAACAAGCTTTGAGTGAGTGAAGGTCATTACTTTGTATTTAAGGTGAGTAGGCTCTGCAATGAGGCATGCTCCAAATATGAAATACTGCCTGGCACAGCATGTGTGGATTCAGCATGGCTTTATAACACAAGAGGAGCTAACCAATGACAGGCCACTTTCACAGGAGTGAGAACAGTTATAATCATACAGTGAACCATGCAGGATCCTTCATACAGCATGCGAAAAACAAACACAAAGATTATACAGACCAAAATCAGGAAAGCAGATAACATGAATTATCACATACTGAACAATCACGAATGGAATTATATCTAACTGCCATTGCTATAGTATAATCACTGATATGTTTGTGATAAAATGATGAAAGAACACCTCCTATTGATACACATTCTACATTTAGTAAGTGAAAAAAATAATATATATATATATATATATATATATATAATTTAGATAGATAGATATAGATATATAAACCACAACTGCGCTAAAGTATAAATAACTAATGTGTATGTAAATCAACTTTAAAATCCCTACAATGTAATGTGATTTATGAAATTTATTTTTAGTGTTTGCGTGACCAAGGTGCTGACTCAGAGTCTGTACTCTGTGTTTATTTAATTCACTTCTTTTGAATTTTTAATAACAACACTTTTATATTTTATTACGTTTGGATGCTTGACAATTGATTCACTGATGCATTATTTATTTGTTGTGTGTGTGTGTGTGTGTGTGTGTATATATATATATATATAGTAACGTTCACTGTGTTGTACTGTCTCTCTGGCTTGCTGTGATTTGATTGGCTGTCAAAATGTCTGTTCTAATTGGGTCAAGTCAAGGGTAGGGCCAATAGCATGTGTGGGGTTCTGCGCCTTTATTTGCATATAAGGTTGTGGGACCGAGGGAATGAAAATGGGCTGTGCCTCCAGTTTGGGTCTTTGCTCCTGGAAGCAGTGTTGCTGTCAGAGCTGTGGACATAACCCTGCCTGTGAGAGCGGCAACAATAGAAGAACATCAATTCCCAAAGACCGTCTCTGCTGCGTTTCTCCTGCCTTGCCCTCACGCTACTATATATCTTTGAGTTAGTGTGTATCATTAAGGAATGTTCCGGAGTGTGCGTCCTTAGCTGTCTCGATTATCCGGAGCCATGGGAAACTGAAGTTTGAAGGACCATTCCTTACTTATTGGTGTAAGTTAAGAGACAACCACTTGTACCATATATATATATATATATATATATATATATATATATATATATATATAATATATATATATATATATAATTAATTAATTACGGGTCATGTGTAAAATCTGTAAATCTATAGATTAACCAGTAAATGAATAGATTTACCAGTTCAGCGGTCAATGTATAAAATAACTAACTTAGTTATGTAGGATTGAAAAGAAAACCCCCTCTCTTCAGGAATATCCCTAAGGGTCCCGAGCAGGAAGACACGGGTTAACCCTTTTAAAACCATTCAATAACACAGTCCCACGGTACATTAAACAAGAAAAACAGTAAAAGCAGTGGTCACAGCACAGCTGACATGTCAATGGGATTGAAACAGTGCCTACATAAAGTACGTTGCAAATACAGCTTCTCAGAGCTCAACGTTGTTATGCAACTGTGCACAGCTGCAAATTGAAGGATCTTTTGCTCACTGCACAGTCCTTGTGAGATAGGGATGTTCCCTGGACTGCATTACCCTTGATTGGCATGTTCCTGTATTTGTTTAATTGGGATGTGGTGTCAATGTTTTTCAGCATGTATTTTAAAGGGTGTGCTTGCCAGTCTTTTACTGGGGTGGGTTGTAAAGCACCACTGATGCTGCACAATGTAAGTTGCTAAACTCACCAAGGCTTGCATTGGATACATTATAAAGTGCTACCTGGAGCACACAGTAATGGCACTGATGTATGGAGGCATTTCACTTTATCATGACAAGCCAGTCTGGAAAACCATTAACATACAAGACCACCATGATTTACAATCTGCGCACATTTTCATTTTCTATTGATGTAAGTATACAGTAAAACCTGGCCTGCTGAACTGGCTGAGCATTACTCTACACAATTTACAACATGCTTAAAAACAACAAAGGCACAGATAGTCTTCCTTCACTTTTATGATTACAAGCAAAAGACATGCATTACATAATGAACTTTTTTTTCTTTTGTGATTCATAAATCTTCTTTGCTTACCTTAATAGACCTGGCTTCCCGACAGTGTTCAAGTGTCCATGTAATATTTATGGTCCCACGTTTTTCCAAGTGAAGAAGATGACAGCCAGTGCATGGAAAAAAAGGGTTATGCTATAAAGGGTGGCCCTAAGTCAAAGCTGTCAATGTAGAAATGGAACTGACTCTTCTGGCTCAACATATTGGGAATGCTTAGTAACACTGATGGAAACAAACATATTGCCTGTACAGAATGAGACATAAGCACACCAATATAATATCATGACATCTCCAAAAGATACAGTATATTGTGATTTTAAGGTATTCTAAAGAAAAGAAAAACTCCTTTAGGTGAAATGGAAAACATTGTATTAAAAAGGTGTGTTTATGTGAATGGGTTTGACCTTCATTGGTTCATTTAATACATGGAAACCCTTTGAACCCAATCAGTGCACCGAGTCCAGCAGCCTTCCTCTTTTCGTCAGCCTGCACAAGCATATTGCAGCTGCTTTATTTATTACCTCTCATGTGCTCCAACTGAACTCATACATTACTGGGGGGACGTCTAAAAACAGAATACCTTAATACTGGTGGTTATTCAAAGAAACACACTTCAAACATTTCATTATTTTCTTTTTTTGCTTTTGAAACCTGACCTTGACATCCCTGTTAACAACATAAAATGCTTCAATTATGGGTTTTTTGTATGGCACTGATTAATACCAGCAATATGTGAGCAGCTCCAGCAAACAAGAAGCCTTGAGCAAGCAATCCAGGGCCTTACTGCAAAGCATTATTATTATTATTATTATTATTATTATTATTATTATTATTATTATTATTATTATTATTATTATTATATTAAACTTTTATATTCCTTGCTACAGAGACTTGATATACCTAATTTCTTGTTCAGTAAAATCATATACTCATGTGTGGCTTGTTTTATGGAATGTCTTGAAATAAAGGAAACAAATTAAATATGCGCTGATGAGATAGCAAAAAAAGTTGGGCAAAAAAAGTTGGGCAAATGTTTGGACACAGTCTTTCACTTGTGCCCAATCTCAGTAAATCTGCCCAGCAGCATTTCAAGTTTTAAAATGCAGGTTACCTTTTCTCGAGGTGGCAGTGTGATAAAGGACTTGCTAGTTGCTCTCATCACATTGTACTTGAGCTGTGATGCATGGAATCGTCTGCCGGGTTTAAGCACCTGTTCTTACTGTTCAAACTGCGCTTTTCTGTTCTTGTGATTTTTTTAGTTTGTAAATAAATGAGAGCATCTTCCGCAGATTAACAGCTGGGAAGGTGTCCGTCTTTGTGTTCCATCTAGAATTTGATTTGATACGTCTCGCAGCATTGTCAATAAAATAAGAATGTGCCACTGCTCTTCTTTGTGAAGACCACAGACCTCTCAAGCACAGTATCTGAAATAAAATTACTCATGTTTTATGTGACGGCATATTTTCTGGCTGCATTTTATCAACTATGTTTTTTGGCCTTGCTTAGAAAACTGTAGAGTAAGTTGCAAACAAATAACAGTAACTGTAGCTCACACTGGAAGTCAATATTATTGCACTGGTATGACATGCCTGATATTGGAGGAGATGCAGGGCTTGAGGCCTGTGCTTCACTGATGAACACAGAAAACCTGCCCCCTGAGTACCCTTTCAGTTCAGAAAGACATTCCCATTGCTTTCATTTCAGAAGGACATTCCCATTGCTTTCATTTCAGAAGGACATTCCCATTGCTTTCATTTCAGAAGGACATTCCCATTGCTTTCATTTCAGAAGGACATTCCCATTGCTTTCAGTTCAGAAGGACATTCCCATTGCTTTCAGTTCAGAAGGACATTCCCATTGCTTTCATTTCAGAAGGACATTCCCATTGCTTTCATTTCAGAAGGACATTCCCATTGCTTTCATTTCAGAAGGACATTCCCATTGCTTTCATTTCAGAAGGACATTCCCATTGCTTTCATTTCAGAAGGACATTCCCATTGCTTTCATTTCAGAAGGACATTCCCATTGCTTTCAGTTCAGAAGGACATTCCCATTGCTTTCAGTTCAGAAGGACATTCCCATTGCTTTCATTTCAGAAGGACATTCCCATTGCTTTCATTTCAGAAGGACATTCCCATTGCTTTCATTTCAGAAGGACATTCCCATTGCTTTCATTTCAGAAGGACATTCCCATTGCTTTCATTTCAGAAGGACATTCCCATTGCTTTCATTTCAGAAGGACATTCCCATTGCTTTCAGTTCAGAAGGACATTCCCATTGCTTTCATTTCAGAAGGACATTCCCATTGCTTTCATTTCAGAAGGACATTCCCATTGCTTTCATTTCAGAAGGACATTCCCATTGCTTTCATTTCAGAAGGACATTCCCATTGCTTTCATTTCAGAAGGACATTCCCATTGCTTTCAGTTCAGAAGGACATTCCCATTGCTTTCATTTCAGAAGGACATTCCCATTGCTTTCATTTCAGAAGGACATTCCCATTGCTTTCAGTTCAGAAAGACATTCCCATTGCTTTCATTTCAGAAGGACATTCCCATTGCTAATTGGATGTCAGGTAACATGTTTGATGTGGGCATAACGGTTGGCTGATGCACACAATGTTGTAAAAACACAAGTCACCACTGGTGTCAAGCAATTTAAAGAAAGCAATGCAACATAAGAATCCATTTCTAAAGGTGTTGTTACTCTAGGGATGGGGTTCTGTTCCCATGAGGACGGCATGCTGTAAGTATAAAGGTGGAAAGACACAAAATGTATTGCAAGGAAGCCCTTAGGAGCCCTTTTTAAAGAAGGTGAGGGAATCAAAATGACTCAATATTTCTATAGCAAATACATGCTTGAACTAGGGCTGCAAAAACAGTGAGAAAGGACTGTTAAATCTATGGAGACAACAGCGTTGCTGGTAATTCAAAACCACTTTAATATAAATATATATATATATATATACTTGACCCAGTCCAAAAAACAGGCACTTCTAATAAACAAAATGCTTTCTGCAGACTCACTGGCACCTTTTTATGAATGTCAGAGCTACAGTTTTAACACCATGATCCAAGTGAGCAAGAACGATATGGACAAAATAACAGAAACTCAGCCCTTAAAAAGCATTGAAACATGTCTGCAGCATTATTCTGACTCCAAACCCTCATTTTGTATAAAGGACTAGACGAAGGTTGTTAGGCGTGACTCTGAGCTTATTCACCATTTACAGTATAAGAGCTCAGGCATTCTGTTTTCCAAACACATTTGGTCAATCTGCATTTAAATTACTTTTAATAATTGCGAAAAATACATACTGAATTTTAAGCAGTAAAGCAGTGAATTGACTTTGAATGTGTTTTTACTTAATGACAAACCTCTGAATGGCTTAGGCCTGATGCTTGTAATGAGAAGGTGTCCTTTGATTCTCCTGCATGTAGAATAAGGTCATCAGTTCCTATTCTGTTCATGAAAGCTGCTATATAAAAGAAGCATGATCACGAAGTGATCAAATACATTGTCAGAATGGAGGCAGTGCCGACACACACATGCTCATGTCACAGGGTATCTGGGTTGATCTGTATTCATGAAGACTGAAACACGTGGACACACACCCTGATCAGTGTAACAGCAAGCTTAGTCTCACAGTGTATGCACACCCACCCGTAGTAAGTAAAGGTGCTTACTCATAAGCAAGAGCTGTTTTGAGTAAATTTAATCATTTTTACAATGTCCCACACATTTTGCAAATTACAATACATTCATTTTTTGCCAATTAACCAAAAAAAAAAGAAAAACATTTCTCCAATGAATTCAATTGAAATGCCCAACTTTTTCATTTCCTTCACCAAATAATACATCCTGGTGTTTCATAATGTTATCTAAAGCACATGGACTCCGGTTTTTCCTCATTTTCCTCTTTTTTTGCTTCATCAGTTTCAGTGAGCCCAGGGAAGTTGTCTTCAAGCTCTATACACTTCTGTGATTTGTTTTTATTTATTCATTTTTTAAATTGTGAAACGTTGTTCTGCTCCATTTTACACTTGCATAAAGCATTTGCGTATGTAGATACACCAATCCCATAAATTTATAGAGACTACTTAAAAATATAATGTAACTGTTTTGCACACCCATAAATCATTATTCTTTACAGAGAGGGGCAGATTTTACTTTGAATTAGAAGATGCTTACTCTAGAGTAAAGTGTCACTACTATCAATGAATTAGAAGATGCTTACTCCACAGTAAAGTGTTACTACTATCAATGAATTAGAAGATGCTCACTCTACAGTAAAGTGTCACTACTATCAATGAATTAGAAGATGCTTACTATACAGTAAAGTGTCACTACTATCTATGAATTAGAAGATGCTTACTATACAGTAAAGTGTCACTACTATCAATGGAAAATTGCAACATAAAGAACATCCAGCATTTTCAACATAGGTTACTAACCCTTACTCTGAGTAATTTACCAACTTTGGAAAATCAGGCCCTTAGAGCACATACATTTAAAAGTCTTATTGCAGAATTTACAACAATATTTACAGTACATACCTGTTTCTTGTCTTAAGCCAATAATAATAATAATAATAATAATAATAATAATAATAATAATAATAATAATAATAATAATAATAATAACAACAACTTTGGGCTCATTTGAACAGGTACTGGATAACCCCTGTTTAAAATACAATTACTCATTCCATGTAGAAATGACTAATATTGGGTATTAACTGCAGTGAGGGCTAATTGAGCCCTTTCCAATGTTATATAAAGTGCACCTGATCAATTATTCAAAAGTGAATATGATTTACTTTAAAATGTAATTCATATGCATGAGAATACATGTTATTAATAAATGGACCAAATACATTACTGTGGTATTTAATAATAATCAATAAACTTAATGTCACCAGCAATGATTCAGTACTCCATAGTGCCATTAAATATTGGATGCTCCCTAGTGAAACTGCCAGTGTGCTAATTACACACACAGACAAGGGTTCAGATAGCACTGTATGTAATTGACAAGAGCATCAAATTAAAATATCAATCAGGGCACATGAGAAAAACACAAGCTGTCTCAGCTCCTTCATTCACTTTATATTAACAACGTCTCCCGTAAGTTCCATTGCAGGATTAGTGGACTGTGTAATAAATGTATCCTTGATGAAACATGTCTATCCAACATACAGATCATCTTATATAAAATCATTACAGATAATCACGGGATAAAAGGCTCCTGCCAATGCACAAGCACTGCAAGTGAGACAGTAAAGACATGAGAGAGAAGCTTGCTGGAGACTGACCTGTACAGTCCACTGGCTTAAAAGAGACTAATTTCATTTATTTTTCTCCTCACCCCACCATTTAAAAAATCGTGAAGCCTGAATTTAAATTGATGAAACAGATAGAAGTAAATGATTGTACTGTATGGTTGAAAACCCCCAAGGAGACTGCTGGGAAATAGTGTCAAAACATTTAATAAAGCAGCACAGAAGAATATCAGGGAGAGATGCCCAGTCTGCTGAATTAGTTAGAGCCAGGGTGTTTAATAATTTGTAGAACTCGTTCTTGAAAATCGAGCACCCACGTCAGGAACAGATGAGTCTCCTTTTGAAGACCGATTTCAGTGCAATGGCTGTGCTTTCAAATTGAAAAACATGTTCAGACAATATGAAATCACCCCAGGATTGCATATCTGAGTGATCAACTTGACAGGAGTTTCTGAATATTCTTGAAAACTGCGAGATATTGAGAACACAAGAACAAAGCTAAGACAAGCGGCACACATCTGGGAGCGCAAATCTGTCATTTATACTGTGGGCTTGTGGTGAAAAGTTTCTTAATCTCAGCTGTAGAAGCACCTGCTGTTAAAACCATTACCTTTTCTCTTTGCTTGAGACTTTGAGCATTGCCTATATGGACTGGTTTTGCAAAAAGGCAATGCATTGTAATTTGTATTTGATGTTATTTAATAATACTACTACTACTACTACTACTACTACTACTACTACTACTACTACTACTACTAATAATAATAATAATAATAATAATATGAACAGCTGTCATTTATTTTGATATTCATTTTAATACACATTTTTCAATTAGTGATTTTTAAGCTACGTGTCATCAGATGGGATTCTCGTCACTTTGACGCTCATCTCTTATCCATTCCAGTGGGTAAGCGTGTAAACCAGGCTGACCATTCCTTTAACCATGCTGCAGCATCTCTGTGCAATTCTGTGAGAAGAGGGATCAGGGTTAAAGACTAAACTACTTAAAGAAATGATAAAAACTTGCTTTGAGATGTCTCTGCATAATGAGGTGCTGCATAAGTCACTTGAACTGTTGCTGCTGGAAGGGAGAGTGATTGGGGGCTGTAGCTGACTTCTAGAAACCCCTTGGTCAGTATTTCACCTCTAAACAAGGACAATAACTACTTACATTGAAATGAATAGCTCGTAATAAATGCCAGACAGATACACAAACACAATCACTCAGGCATGCACTATTAGATTTTTTCTTTTCTATATTTAAATTTCTTTCTTCTCTCTCATTTTTCAGTAACTCAGCTTTTTGGTATGCAACTACATGTACACCCATCACTTTGGTGGAGTTGCTGCTTGGCAACTGAAAAGAAAGATGGAATGGTTGACTTAATGAATGAAGGGATAAGTATGAACACATGCATGAATGAACACAAGTCAGTAACTGCAAGGTTAACAAAAGCCAGCCAGCGTTTCCATTTCTTGTTAAAGGGAATACACATTGGATAGTGCTGAAATATGCCACTAATAGCACTGCAATGAATGTTGCATGACTTCATACAATATGACCTCTCCTTCTTTGAAATACCACTGCACTATCTCCTGGATGTCAGTAAAGTCCCTAACAGGACACTGCCAATACCCAGCCCTAGTCCTGAAATCACAGAGGAAATTCAGCAAAAGTGATACCTAGCTTTGTATTCACCAGTACATTGCAAGCCTTCCAAATTGGGTAAATAGAGATTACTTGTGTCATAATCATATTAATGCGTGTGTTCTGTCAATTTCACTTGATCTTATTTTGCATGGGCAATTCATAATGTATTGGATTTATTACTTTATCCATTACAGAAATCAAAGGAGTGCATTCCATGTCAGGGGATATTTCCTTGCATTTCTGTTGCCATAATAGTTTTATTTAACCTGAAGTGCTGTCACGTTTTACTGCCCAGATATCATGCAGTATAGTAATGAAATATGAAATGCCTGGAGCATGTATGACACCGACGTGTGCTACTTATTAAATTAGCACCGAGCAGCACACATTCTGCATTTGAATATTAATGGCAGTTTAAAAACATTTGTTTAATTTTGACATTCAATGTCATCAATAAATCAGCAGAACTAAATGATTAAACAGAACATTAAATATTTCTTGAAATTATTTGTCATATCTAGTCTAATGTTAACTATTTCTTCTAACAATCGCATCATTGTATAAGAAGTTAGTATGTGTACAGGCTGCTTCTTATTGCTCGAAGCCATATCACACAGTTTTGACTCTGCTCAAATTGTGCAAAATGAGACAGGTGACTAAAGTGGTCCATTTGCTCTAGTGTAAGGTTTGCACTAGTACTCATTTACTAAATGGGGATCATAGAAAGAATTGCAGTTGTATAATAAACTCAATACATGTAGAGTCCTTATCTTGTTTACTCCACAAACAGTGCATTGAGCATGGAGCCATAAGAAACACTGCCCTGTACTGCTGAACAGCTCTTTATTATCACTGTTCATTGGCTTCCCAGCTAACAGATATCAATGCTTACAGTTGTGTAAGGCTCTTCTGCACGCCTCTTTTGCTCAGCTATTTCATTACTATTTACAGGTGGTTTCACTGCACAGTACAGCAAGGGCTATGAGGGAAATGTGAACGTCTGACTGCATTAAATCACTGAGTAATGAATGCTGTTCATTTATTTCAAATGTCATATCTACCTCTTAATGTATCCACTTTTAATACTTAACAAGGCAGATAAGTCAGATAGAAATAATGCATGTTGTTTTCTCCAATAGATACAAGTAAAAACAAGATCACATAACAACAAATCCACTCTCGTGTTTACAGCTCCTGCAGTAAAATCAATTAGCAGTCAATTTGTGGGGTCGTTTTGTGAAGTGGACAGTTGTCTAAGACTAATATGCTAACCCATGCACCACCCAGCTCACAAAGTACTAGACTTTTTAATGGAGTGGTCCTCTCCAATTGACTGGATGGATGGGGCATTCTGTTTTCTTTCTTTCAATTATAGGAGAAATCAATCTGCAGTACCTGTAGCACCAAGCTGATATTTTTTAACTATAACTCTATCAGTATAACCATTTCCACTGACGCTCCCATGGAGTAAATCCGTGCTCACTGTGCTTAGATCGATGACATGGATTAGCCTGGACTCCAGGTTATCAAAACAAGGGCCTTGTGTTCACATCATTTGCATTTGTGACATGCAGTTTTCCCTCTATTGGCCATGATGTTCCAAGATAGGCTGAAGAATAAGCGTCTGTGCTTTTGAAGTGGAAATATGCCAGCACTGTATCATTTTTCATCACCTGTTTGCATATCAAAGCTATCTTTCTCGTTAATGTGTATATATTATGATAAGGATCATAAGAGAAGAATCTTAAGACCATGTATTTATGTATTTATTTCGGCCTGCATGAACACATCAAAAACAAGGACAAGGAATAACAACAACTCAATACAAATGACCCTGTTAACAGATGTGCAATACTGTACGATTGATCTGGTAAGTAGCTCTGATGTGGTGGTCTGCCAATGAAGAAAGGAAAATGCTTTTCAGTACCAGTAACCTCTCTATGTGTGTTTGTTGAAGGTTACTGTCTGGGTCAAGTTCAATGGACATCATTGGATCTGGGTTCTTTACCTGTTTTTACACCACTTAGATTTTTTATTTTTGCATTTGTAGCTACCTTTTGAATATAAAGGTGGTATTTTCTTGTCCTAACCAAAATAAGCCACTGTATTGAATGCATTAGAGAGCCAAATCTGAGTGGCATTAACCACTTGCCAGTTTGTGGTTTATTATTATTATTATTATTATTATTATTATTATTATTATTATTATTATTAATCAATGTGTTAACCAGGATTAAAGGCAGACAGATGTTTGTTTCATTTTCAGTGCTATTAGCAGGGAAGGATGCAGCACTTCGTTATCAGGCACAGTGTATTTGGGATATCACCCACAACCACTGTACACCCCATACAGCTACATCATGTGGAAAACACTTGTCAAACATGATCTTCAAAGCCTTAACTGTCATTGCATCTACCAAAACATCTGGCAATTAGTGACTTGATATTCTGTTATAATCCACTCAGCGCAATAGGCTTTCTTCAGTATAAAACCATATATATTTTTTTAAATATTAAATTTCCCATGCTTGTTTATTTTACTAAAAATCAGGCATTGGACAAACTGCCTTCTATTATATCAGGATAACATGTCCCCTTCTTGCCAAGACAGATTTTATAAAACTGCATTGGTTTAGCATACAGCACACCGCTTCCCCATTGATCTCAATGCATTTGTATTGTGATAACATTTGGCCCAATTTGAATTTAAAATGAATCTAAAGACTACAGAATCTTGGAGGCTTGCAATAAAATGTGAAACTGTATAATATCACACATAAGCTGTATCGCTTTGACTAATTTTATGGAGTAGATTTGACTTCATCCTGTAGGCCACAAATGACCCTAAGGGGGTTACAGCTAATTATATATTTAAAAACAATGGTGTACTTCCATTCACAATGTAGCCGGGGTCTCACAAGTACAAGTAGTCAAGACTAGAGATGAAATTCGGCTTAACAACCAGCTTTATTAAGGGAGCCTTTTCCAGGAAGTCTAATACATTTCTTAGGCAATTTTTTTACATAAGCAATGTCTTTCGTGTACAATTCGCTCCACTTTTCAAGTACTTTCCTGCAGTTAACCAACCAACTGCTTCTCCATTTGACTGATGTTCTTTGAAGCCAGTGACATGCTTTGACCCCAAAGACATTACTGGTTTCAAATGACCTGAGGAGTACAAGTAGAACACATTACTTTGGGCTAGTTTTGTATCCTAGAATTGACTTGCATGCTGGGGTGTCGATTGTGCAGCTGTCTGAAACTTCCAGAGAAAGGTAAAATGTCACCAATAGCATTGAAATCCCAAAAGGAGCTAAATGTCATTTGTCACTTTGCACATAGATTGTGACTAGATTGTGACCTTTTGAGAATGTGGCCTCCAAGTGGAAACAGCAGAAAATCTTTACAGAAGCATTGGAAACCAGTGGTTTGCAGACCTCTTTTGTTGCAGAGAAGGACTTGTTTGACTCTTCCTTACCTTTGACATTATTTCAGCTTTTTCTAGCAGTATTTCTAGATCTGGTTTTTAATTACCTTTGCTGCATCGCACTTTAGGGAGTTCACAGGGCTCTGCTGGACATGTTGCCACCCCCCTGGTAAGGGAACTACATTACTGATCAGCTTTAGAGGGACCTTTGAGTGTTGTAGCCAGTATACAGTGTTATAATTGTAAGGCAGGACAATGGACCTGTTTGTCACAATCACCCACTTTGGTCCCTTAATTAAGTCTGTTGTTTTATGCCACTGTTGAAGTATTTTGTAAGTAAAATGTTGTAAGATCCCTCTAGCTATATTCGCTATCCACACAATACTATATTCAATTTATTCTCACATGAAAGTCACATCCTTCACCTTCTCCCAGTGCTGTATACACCCAGAGAGTCAATATGTGTTTTTCTTTTGACCTGGCAGGAAGTGTCTTGCACTCTAAGTACCAAGGTAAAGGTACTATATTAGCAGCTATCACTTGTTGTGTTCCCAGGGGGAAGCTCATGACTTGCCTGCTGCTTTTCAGCATTGTTATCTGTGTTTCTGTGCCATGATGGCCGTAGCATCAAGCCTGTCTTTGGCACACAAGCACACATCTCCTGCCCACACCGGTGAAAGGGAAAGCTACAGTAACACTTACAAACATTGTGTGTTTGAGAATTGTCTCGACACTGCCTCCTAATTCACCAGCCTCTCTTCTCAGAGTTGTTCTGTATGAATGCTGAGTCACTCTCTTCTGAGCCTTGAAATGCAGCACCATCAGGGAAGTTCAATTTCAACTCCTCCTCAGAAGACCAGTGTTCAGGATCTCAAAACCATCAGAAGCCCCTGCTTTATCGCTACCTTTTTAGTATCTTTTCTTAGCAGATTTGTGTATTATTATTATTAGTATTAGTATATTATCATTATCATTATCATTGCTGCTTTTGTGTGAATCAGGTTTCACAGAATGTTCCACTGTGACTTGCTTTCTTGCCTCCAGCTTGGTCCTAAGGAACTACTGAATTACATCAATCAAACAAGCACAACACAATAAAAATACGACTAACAGTTTCCAGGGCTCATGGACAAATCCATCACAGTGTTTATTCAGTGGTGAGCAATGATTACCTTTCCATTACCACATGCTTCTTTTAAGAAACATTATTATCCAGCAACTGCAAAGGTCCCAACAGGGCTGTTAAATCTTGAATAAAAAATAATGTTCCTTATCATAAATCCCAGTGCCAGTTTGAGCTGTATTCCACTGCAGTGCCCCGGGGATCTCAGCAAAGAAGAGTTTGTGCCCTTTTCAAATGACTGTAACATTCCTTTACTTCTTAAAAAATAATAAGTCAGTCTTCTTCAGGTTCTCTTCAATCAAAAGAGTTTAATTCAGGAACAAAGCAAATCCAGCGACAGTACAGAATGCAATCACATGCAGAAGCTGCAGGTACAACCTTGAACAAACAAAGCTGCAGTAGGATTCCAAGCAACTCCAAGTAACAAACACACTATGCAGACCAGGTTACACCATGCAGGTAATGGCCATCTTCCACTCCCACCAATAACAGAGCTAGCCCCCCTTTCATGGAGGCACGCCAGCCGTCACCTCCTGAACCAGTTTCAGCTGGCTTGATTGGGGTTCCTACTTGTGATTAAAATCAACATTTTAAATATAAACAACAATTTGTAAACAAGGGCCATCAGCCTGAGATCAAAGTGGCTCTTTGAACCATGACAGAAGCAGTTTGTTATCCTCACTCTTCAGATATGCAGGCACATTTTACTGGGGGCAGATTTACATAGACAGAGCCTCAATGATTGCTCACTTCTCTGTCATTTAAAGGGGGATACAACATGATTCTTATATCCAGTCACGTACAAGAGAACCTGCTGCAGCTTCTTTTAGTGACCCCGACAGGAGCCTTGTAAAATGGAACTGCACACACACATGGATATCACACGTGTACTATGAGACATGTATGACAATAGAAATGAAATACCTCTCACCCCCAGTCTTGAATACCATGAAGCACACTTCATCAGATACTTCATGCCACATCCCACCACTCCTGGAAGAGAGTACAAAGAGGCTGTCATGCTGCTTTGCATTTGGACATTTCTTCAGATATATTTAGAGTGTGTATAGTGCTGTAAATCTTTATTACGATACCAAGAAACTGTAAGAGAAAAGACAAAAAACATAAAGCTGACTATTTTCACTGAGGATTTGTATCGAATAGTGTGACCTGTATTATACAACCAACTATTCATTTTCTAAAGATCCGGAAGAAACAATATTCATCTTAACTGACCTCTAAATATGTGAGAAAAAAATAACTTCATCTGAACACACATCCATTCAAGTGAAGTAACACCTGCTGCTACTAGACATGTGCATCTTCAAAAAGTATGACTGATTCACAGCTGCTTGCAGGACGTAAACCTAACTCATATGTTATGTTATTATTCATTATTATTTTGTTTAAAAATAGAACACCACCAAGCTCCAGCGTTAATGGATCAAGATGTATTATCAGCAGTGTTTGTTAAATTAGGCAGGTAGGTGCAGTATACATACTCATGAGATATGGTACTGTTCACATGGTTGCAATTCTTACACTCTGCACAGTATACCCACTAAGAGTTTGCTAAGACATGCAATAACTATACACCTTTAAAAACACACGGACACACACACACACACACATACACACACACACGGACACACACACACACACACACACACACACACATACACACACACACACACACACACACACGGACACACACACACACACACGGACACATACACATACACGCACACACACACACACACACACACGGACACACACACACACACACACACACACGGACACGGACACACACACACACGGACACACACACACACGGACACACACACACATAACCCAGTTCTGATATGATGCAATCAGGACTCGTTAAACATCAGGCCGATGCGAATGGAAAGCTTTTTATTTTGCCATTCGCTCTGCATTTGTTTAACAGTTGACTGTGCAGTAGTGTCATTAAAAGAAAACACTGTATAAACATTCACATTATATAATGTCTACTTTTGCAATCATTTATATTGTAGTATTTTGTTCTGTTCATGCAGTAGACCTTGAACTGTATTTATTAGTTCAATACAATGAGACTAATGGAGCCTAGAATGCACTGCGTGTGTCACTGTGTGCATTTTGAAGAACTCCTGATATCCATTATCAATCACTTTCCATTACCAGTGATAATTTAGCTGCAGCACTTAGTCCATCTGTTTAGCTTCTTTACAATTAACAGAATAAGCAGACATTGCCAGCGTTTTTAATAATGGCCTCTTGAAATGTTCAGTGATGAAGAAAGATGTAATGGCAAAATGAGAGTGCATGTGTTTGAGGAAACAGGGAAATGCTCTTACATTGATTTCTGACAGATCCATAGACTCATTTAGCTACTGCATTACCAAAGCATTACGTGAACTCATCATATGAAGTTGACAGTTTATTTTGACAGCTGTCTTTCTCCTACTTTTACTCTAACCTGTGTTTGTATGCAAGCCTGTACTGTGAACCAGGGCATTCCTGTTTCTGTTATTCTGTGTTTGGGGTATATTGAGGGTGCCTCGCTTTGGCCGATGATTTTGTTAGAAACACACTGTTACAGTACCTCTCTCCTTAACTGTTCTGTTTACTTTTTCCTATCTTAGCCCCATTAAGATCATTAAAGGATGTTTTTTTCCCCCCGGTTACATGACTTTATCCATTACAGTGCATGATAAACTGACAACAAGCTTTATTCTATAGTAATGTAAAGCTGAGAGATAGTTATTACTGAGACAAGGCATGGCATCAATATATTGGGAACATGGTTCTGCTCTGGCTTCTGGTATTATCCAGAAATGGCTTGATGATAATGCCTCAAATAATGAACACTGAACTTATTTTTGTGCAAAAGTGACCTAGGTTGATCTCCTTGGGAAATGAAAACATGTTGATCACAGAGATTGATACAAAATAATATACCAATAAATACAAGTGGAGGTTTTTCTTTTTCTCTCCGCGAAGTGATTTGGAGCACAGCTAGTATATAAATGCCAAAAGCCTAATGTCACTGACCTACATTAGCCTTTCCCCTGTGCCAATTGCTGCAACAAAAGAGCTCCCACTTAGATACAACAGCTGCCACACGTCATTCACACTGCGTTCTGCTGTTTGCACCTGTAGACACATTCTACTGGGAATTGTGTGGAACTGCCGCCTCTGCCAACCTCATGAAGTTGGAGGAATAAGTATTCAATATAAGTGACGTTTGCAGAGTATTTCCTGTGATCACTCCTTGGGGGAATGAATTGTGTAATTTAAGCCTGAAAAAATATGGTGGTCCTTTTTATACACTAATTAAGTGGGCGGAAATAAACGTGTTTTAAATGCAAATAGCATGGATAGTACATTGAATTACCCGATCCTTCAAGGATTCTTTTGAGAGGAAGGAAATCTTCCACTGCAAGGATGTGATGCATGCTATAGGTTTCTAAATGTCCATGCTGACAGCACAGTCCCTGCAAATGTAAGTGGAATAAACTAATTAAGCAGCTAGGTAAATGCTGGGCACATATACAAGCTTCATATTCTCAGTTTAAGGGAGGACTAAAAGGGGTTTGTGTCGTATTTCAATGTGTGACGCCAGCATGAGGAAAGGGACTCATGTGCAATGTATTACGTCCTTGTTGTATTAAATTGGTTGATTTCACAACTGAGGTTCAGGAAGGCTTTTAGTGGGGAGTGGAGTTATATTCTAGCTTGTGTGCTGCATTAGTTGTAGCAGCATTGTGTGCCCCACTGCTTTCCAGCCCATATCGAAATTGTAAATGCTTTTTCATGCCGGATCAGTTCAGCAGTTGCACAGTGTTACAGGCTTGTTTTCGCGTGCAGATTGTGATGCTATTATCAGGCATACCCAGCAGCGCTTAAGGGGGAATAAGAACACAGCTCCTTCTGCATATATTTGCTCAGCATTTCCATCACTGTATCTTCCTGTGATAATATGATTTATAAAGTGTCCTGACCTTGTTTTGTGATATTCGAAATGTTGCTAAAAGTGTCTCTTCATTCGAAACATTTTCACTGTATTAACAGTAACTACACAGAAGGTGCTGTCGTGTTGAATTACAAAGTGTTTCTGTCAGTTTCTAGTATATTTCTTTAAAGCGATTCACATACAAAGTGTAGTTGTGTATTAACAATGTAATTACCATATAACCTTGTGTTAAATACAGTGTGAGTATAGGGTACAATCTTCTATATATACTTTTGTCTTACTCCAGTACCAGTATCTATTATACAATAAATAGTATATCTTATAAAATGTTTCCATGGCAGTTACACTATGTAGAATACTAATCTACATAATTCAGTTCAAGGAATTCCAAAAGCCACATCAAGCACACCAGTCCAGCTCATATTTTAAGACTGAAAGAACAACATCTTTTTCTTAAATACATAAAACATGAAGACGAGGCAGAACAGCAAGATCATAATCTTATCAAGAAATTATTCATGCCAGTTTTGTTCACCTTTTAACATTACCCTTTTTCATAGTAGATATAGACTGAAGGCTTATAATTTTCTTTTTTCAAATATTTGTTGGCACTATCTCACTGCATTAATAACAATATTGTGGCCCCTGTGCACATTTATATACTTCAGGCTCCCTCCTGATTGGGTAAGGCTGAAATATTGTACACAGGCTCCCTCCTGATTGGATAAGGCTGAGATATTGTACACAGTGTGAGTAGGTGGATCAGATCCCAAAGTGTGGGGCTGCACCCACTTTGAGGATCTGTCTGCTGCTAATCTCCCATCTCTCATCGAGTGACAGCCTTTCTAAAAAAAGCTGCACTGGAATAACCACTACTGTTGCTGTCAGCTAAACACATTATCAGAAGAAACAGAAGATAAATGCTACTGAAGACACTAGGAATACTATTCAACATGTAACTATCAACAGCACAACTATCCCTCATGCATGCTGTAATTACTGCAGCTCATGCAGTAGGTTCTAATTGCAACTCACATTGCCATGAAATTAACAATCTCTATTGTCTGTTTTACTCCACTTCACCACGTCCTCACTTAAATACATCTTGGTGTCCATGAATATATATATATATATATATCTTCTTCTTCTTCTTCTTCATTCTGGTGTCCATGGAAGTTGTTTGAAGTCTTTGTCAAGTCTGGTATGGTACATGGGTGCATTGTCATCTTAAAAGTTGCCACCGCAACCTCAACATTGCTTAAGTAAGAATAAAAAGCCCATTTCATTTGAATGATTACTTTTACAAGGTTGTGATTTACAGCTCATTACAGGCCCCTGTGTGTCCGCATGAGGCTGCTGTGCTAATGCAAGAAACTTTCAGTCAAATATCGGTTTCAGCAAAGATGCTCCTTGAGCTCACAAAGGTTATTGCAAAGGATTAGTCTCTCACATTGTTTAGCTGAAACGCTTGCTATTGATTCAGTTTTACTGCAAAAAAACAAACAAATGCTGCATAAACACTTTCAGTACAAACAAAATCCAGCGCAGTAACCCTGTTGATGATGTTGCACGCATGAGCACAGAGAGGTTATTATTAATTTTGTTCCACCTAATACTCTTTGCCTTAGTTGTGCAGAACAACAAACTACTCAGTCACTCCAGCAGGAGAAACACACCTGCACACAAACAACATGCTGGATCTCCAGAGTCCACTTCTCACTGATAAACTGACAGCTTGCTTTAAAAATACAGTATTTTCAGAAAATGCTCAAAACATATTGTATTAATGGGGTTTTCTCTCTGGTTTACAGTTCAGTCTGTGTGATTGGATTTGGCATGGCCCTGGTGTGGGACATGTTCTCATGGTATACCCCCTGTCTGCTGATTACTCCAGAAGGCCGAACGAACGCTGTAGTTGACTAATCTTTGCTGCACTTGTACCCTGATGAACTCTGTAGTTTACTAAACTTTGCTGCACTTGTACCCTGATGAACTCTGTAGTTTACTAAACTTTGCTGCACTTGTACCCTGATGAACTCTGTAGTTTACTAAACTTTGCTGCACTTGTACCCTGATGAACTCTGTAGTTTACTAAACTTTGCTGCACTTGTACCCTGATGAACTCTGTAGTTTACTAAACTTTGCTGAATTTGTGCCCTGAGGGCAATGACTACTTTCAAGCCAATAATGCACCCAGAATTGCATGTGCTTGGTTTGATGAGCATGCCAGAGACTTCAGGCATCTTCCATGACCTCCACAATCCTCACATGTCAATCCATTTGAGCATGTTTTGGATGGATATGAACAATGGTTTGTGGCAAAGCGCCCCGCCCCTGTGTGCATTTGTGTTATGTGTTGTAGGCGTGCGTGTGTTAATGTTGGTGTATAGTCATTGGTACACGGGATATAAACGGGTCTGTGTTTCACGTGTATTTAAAAAGTGTAGATTTGTATTTAGGCACGAGGAGAGCACAAATCACTTCACGTGCTGGTTAAATGTAATATGTGAGCACGGGGTTGCACAGAATTAATTCACGTGCTGGGATTCAAGTGAATAATTAATTAGTAATTGAATCCCAGCACAATAGTATATATAGACGCACATTTCTTGCACTCGGGGTTGGGTGTTCGAGAGTGGAGAACGGGTGAGAGAGAAGGAGAACGTAAAAGTAGTAAAAGTAGTAAAAATAATATCTAGAAGTGTTTGTACTCACCGTGTTTGTTTGTCTCTCCGTGCACCGTTTGTTAAGTGTTTAGTACGTTTTGTTTGTCTTTTTATTTTGGCGTGTAGTGCCGTGTCCCGTGTTTTTGTCTGTTAAACCCTTTTATTTTGTTAATAAACGCTGAGTGCAGCCATTGCACTCAGCTCATCACAACCACTGTCTCTGTATTCCTTCCTGCTTCGGGTCTGACGCCACCCACTCTGGCCGTCTTTGTGACACGTGGTGTCATCGTGGGATAATAGCGCCTCCAAGCGTCAGACCAGGAGAGGGGGTTTTGTGAAAGAAAAAAATGAAAAATAAAGCGAGGATGGGAAGAAAGAGCTGCAGGAAGCAGCAGAAGCAGCAGCAGCAACAACAACAGCTGCAGCCCTCATCCTGCATGCCGGGCTGGGAGGAGGACAGCCACAACGGGGCAGTAGCCACCCCTCTACCCCCACTGCCACCGGGTTCCCCACCGTCCCGGGAAATATGGGACTGGCTGGTGCACTCCGAGGGGAACTTCGCCAGTGACCTCCCCATGGTTATTCACGCACTGCAGATGCGAGATGGGAAACGATGGGAGGACTGGGAGCAACAGCACAACCCGGCATCCGTTCGTGACCTCACCATTGTGGTGCTGGGTTACCTAGCTGCAGACATGGGAGGGATGCCTTCCAGTGAGCAAGAGGGAGAGGAGCAGTCGCTGCCCTCTCCAGTACCTGAGCGGGAGGAGCCTGAGCGTCCACAGCCCGAGTGGGAGGAGCCTGAGCGTCCACAGCCCGAGTGGGAGGAGCCTGAGCGTCCACAGCCCGAGTGGGAGGAGCCTGAGCGTCCACAGCCCGAGTGGGAGGAGCCTGAGCGTCCACAGCCCGAGTGGGAGGAGCCCGAGCGTCCTACGCCTGAGTGGGAGGAACCCAAACGTCCTACGCCTGAGTGGGAGGAACCCGAACGTCCTACGCCTGAGTGGGGGGAACCCGAGTGTCCACAGCCCAAAAGGGAGGAGTCGGGGCGTCCACAGCCCAAAAGGGAGGAGGTCGAGGATGATGGCTGGGAGGTTTTTTTAAAGAACCTCGCAGCAGAGTTATGCCCTGGCTGTGGGGCTTATGGGCACACGTTAGCCATATGCCCCACCCAGTATGAAGAGGAGGAACCAGCGCCCAGACGGGGGGACCGCGAGCGTCCAGCGCCCAGACGGGGGGACCGCGAGCGTCCAGCGCCCAGACGGGGGGACCGCGGGAATCCGAAGCCTGAGAGGCAGCTGTTCCCACCTTCACCAGCAGAGCAAGAATGCCTGCTGGTTTCCCCATCACAACCAGCAGAGGTAGAATGCCTGCTGGTTTCCCCAGCACAACCAGCAGAGGAAGAATGCCTGCTGGTTTCCCCAGCCCAACCAGCAGAGGAAGAATGCCTGCTGGTTTCCCCAGCACAACCAGCAGAGGAAGAATGCCTGTTGGTTTCCCCAGCACAACCAGCAGAGGAAGAATGCCTGCTGGTTTCCCCAGCACAACCAGCAGAGGAAGAATGCCTGCTGGTTTCCCCAGCACAACCAGCAGAGGAAGAATGCCTGCTGGTTTCCCCAGCACAACCAGCAGAGGAAGAATGCCTGCTGGTTTCCCCTTCAGAAGCAGAGCCGCACCAGTCCGCTGCAAGAGAGGCAGAGCAGCACCAGTCCCCTGAAAAAGGGGGAGACTACACGCTGCTCCCACCTCCATCGGCAGGAGACTACACGCTGCTCCCACCTTCACCGGCAGGAGCAGAGCAGCCGGAGCTGCCTCTGCCACTTCCAGGAGCAGAGGAGCAGGAGCTGCCTCTGCCTCCGCCACCTACATCGGCAGGAGCAGAGCAGCCGGAGCTGCCTCTGCCTCCGCCACCTACACCGGCAGGAGCAAAGGAGCAGGAGCTGCCTCTGCCACTTCCAGGAGCAGAGGAGCTGCCTCTGCCTCTGCCTCTGCCACTGCCAGAAGCAGAACAGCAGGAGCTGTCTCTGCTTCCCATACCTTCACCACGGGGAGTACGGTGGCCGGAGCCCCAGAAAGGGGAGCTGTCGGCCACGAAGAAGGGGGAGGAGGTCTGGAGACCACCAACCCCAGCAGCAGTTTCGCTGCCGGAGATCGTGGGGGAGGTCAGGAGACCTGCTCCCACTGCAGCAGTTTCGCTGCCGGAGATCGTGGGGGAGGTCCGGAGACCTGCTCCCACTGCAGCAGTTTCGCTGCCGGAGATCGTGGGGGAGGTCCGGAGACCTGCTCCCACTGCAGCAGTTTCGCTGCCGGAGATCGTGGGGGAGGTCCGAAGACCTGCTCCCACTGCAGCTTCTTCGCTGCCGGCAGTACTGTGGTCGGAGCCCCACCAAAGGGAGCTACCGGCTACAAAGAAGGGGGACGAGGTCTGGAGACCACTTTCCCCAGCAGCAGTTTCGCTGCAGGAGTTCTTGTGGCCGGAGCCCCACAGGAGGGAGCTGCCGGCTACGAAGAAGGGGGAGGTCGGGGGACCACCTGCCCCCGCAGCTTTTTCGCTGCAGGACGGGACCAACAAGCTGTCAGCCGTGCCACTACCGGCAGGGGTGCTGACAGCATGGCCAGCCATGGGCCCACTGAAGCCTCCCTTCCCAGCCCGAGACTTTGTCCTGGACTGCTGGATTTTTAAGGGGGGAGGTGGCCGTTGAGGCCATGTGTGCTGCGCACAAGGGGGGGTATATGTGGCAAAGCGCCCCGCCCCTGTGTGCATTTGTGTTATGTGTTGTAGGCGTGCGTGTGTTAATGTTGGTGTATAGTCATTGGTACACGGGATATAAACGGGTCTGTGTTTCACGTATATTTAAAAAGTGTAGATTTGTATTTAGGCACGAGGAGAGCACAAATCACTTCACGTGCTGGTTAAATGTAATATGTGAGCACGGGGTTGCACAGAATTAATTCACGTGCTGGGATTCAAGTGAATAATTAATTAGTAATTGAATCCCAGCACAATAGTATATATAGACGCACATTTCTTGCACTCGGGGTTGGGTGTTCGAGAGTGGAGAACGGGTGAGAGAGAAGGAGAACGTAAAAGTAGTAAAAGTAGTAAAAATAATATCTAGAAGTGTTTGTACTCACCGTGTTTGTTTGTCTCTCCGTGCACCGTTTGTTAAGTGTTTAGTACGTTTTGTTTGTCTTTTTATTTTGGCGTGTAGTGCCGTGTCCCGTGTTTTTGTCTGTTCAAACCTTTTATTTTCTGTTTTGTTTATTAAATGCTGAGCGCAATCACGCGCTCAGCTCCACCAAAACCCCAAGTCTCTGTCTGTTTACTCCCTGCTTCGGGTCTGACGCCACCCACTCCGGCCGTCTTTGTGACACGTGGCCGTTTATATCCCGTGTACCAATGACTATACACCAACATTAACACACGCACGCCTACAACACATAACACAAATGCACACAGGGGCGGGGCGCTTTGCCACATGGTTTTATACAGTAGCTCACAGTCCTCTACTTACCTCTCTGCAACACTTGTGTACAATATTAACTAGTGGACGGGTCAACATCTATGAAGACACCTTCCAGCACCTTGTAGAGTCTCTGACAGGTCTTGTAAAGACCTTTCTCAGGCCTACACATTTTTAGATAGCAGGTCTCTATTGACAACACCAGTGAGGTGCCTTTCAGTGAGGTGATATTCCTGTCCACAGTACCTTATATCCAGAGAGACCTTGGTTATCTGCAATATGTTGCATTTCACATAATGGTTTATTACGTAATATCAGATTTCCACAGGTTAGGCATGTGCAGTGAAATAAGAAAAGACAAGAATATTAAAGTGCTCAAAGTGTGCTGTCATTGTTATATAAACGCTGCTTTTTAAGTAAAACGTCTCACTGTCTAATCATGACAGACCCATGGGAGGAAATGCTTACTTATTTTGATGAGTTTTTTTGGGAATGTATTTATAATAAATGAAAAAAGCATCTTCCAGTTGCAGTACATATTTTCAAGTCCCCTGTGACTGCTGCTGGTTTTGAACACCCACATTCAGTTTACAGACTGATATTAAAAAGGTAAAAGAGGAAAGCCTGTTCTAAATAGGAGATAGTGGAATCCTCCTACATGAAGAATATCAAGCCCCTCTGACATTAAAGCATCGAGGGAAATGACTGAGCTTCAGGATATTACTCTCTGATGCTGTTACTTGTTTTCTTTATTTCTAAAATTACCTCCCAAACGTCATAGCATGCAAAATATATAAAGTGATAGCAAAACGAGCAGATCAATGAAAAAATATATAGTCTGTTAAATCGAATCTAATGCCAGTTGAAAGCAAATGTGCCTCAATATTAAATCAGCTGAACAAAAAATAAACGAAACATAACCCCAGCACACAATGAGTATGTGTCTCGTGACTCGTGCCCCTGTGGTCTTGAGGGCTTAGTTTCTCATTTTCAGCAATATATCTCCTCTGCATTTCATGGGTCTGCAAACATAGGCATGCTAATGTACAGCAATGTAGGGTTACTGTTTCAAGTGTTTAACACATGAGCACATTCTGTATATAGGGTGTTGGTGTTATTCAATCTGTTGAAGCCCAGCATGGCACCCTTAAATCAATCAGGCAATGATTATTTTAGTGATTTTAACATCAACAGCTTTCTGATTCAGCTTGCACTGTGTAATCATCGCTCTGTGTGCTTCTATAGAACCTGCTTTCTGATTTTAAAATTGGGTTTCCAACAGGATATGGGATTTTGAAATGACTGTTTCATAACTTCAATAACGTCATCATTTTAAACTGTAATATGAAACGAAATGCACTGCTTGATAATGTTTTGGCAAAAGCATTAACGTCCCTTTGATAGTGCAAATTAGCTTTTTCATGCTAATCAACTATACAAGAACACAACTATAGGTAAATGTCCAACCATTTTAAACCGGCAGGTTGTGTAGCAGATACTAATGTTAGAATAAGCGAAGCAGACTGAAAAGATTTCACTTTGTAATTTACATTAATCTGTGCCGCCAAATAATCTAGTGCGTTGGGAGAAAGTTTATCTAAACAGAAGCATTTACATCAGGACAATATTATGAACACAGCACATTCCCAATGTACTGTATGTTTGAAAATACCAGCTTAGCAGAAAGTGCGCCAGAGGTTGTCATGCCAACTATTACCTTCCCCAGTACTGTCAGTCTCATTGCATACACTGTAATTAAACAGACTGCATGCTTTTAGAATCGATTGCACATATCCTGATGCATACCTTTTTTTCTTTTTCTTAAGGGTAAGCACTTAGGATATTATTAAACAGAAAGCCTGCAAACACTGTCTGTATGCGCAACAAATACACAAAAACGAAATACAGACTTCATCATTATTATAAATGCATTTCTCATTTGTAATTGAGATACACGAACAGCTTATCACAGATCAATTGAATAACCTGCACACTGTCTGTTATGCATTGGTGATGATGGGAGTCTGGAAACCTGAGGTGCTCAGCCTGTCCTGGTGTTATACCAAAGTACTGTTTGGTAGAAAAGTGTCCCACTGGCGACAAAGCCATCTGGTACCTAGGAACATTTGAATCTGATGACTGTAGCTTAGCTATTCAGTTAAAAAAAAAAAAAAAGCATTTTTGCCACTAAATTCAACGCCTGTCTGGGACGGGTTCCATTTATATAGTATTACATATCTTTACAGGTTAGTAATATTGTCAGTGCCAGAGATGTGCAACATTCAGTTTTTTTTTTTTTTGTTTTTTTTTAAGTGATTGATTTGCGACTTCAGAGACCGGAATTGAACACATTTTATTGACATTGGTATTTACTTTTAAAATACCGTAGATTCACATACGTTTAAATTCTTAACTTACCAAATTCTTGTTCTGACTGCGAAAATCAATGCCTGAAAAATACAATTTTTGTGGTGTTCTTTGGTAAGTATGTTCCAACTGTATCCATGATTTTTCACATTGGGCTCATTGTTGTGGGCTTGTGATGTGATGAACATTACTTGTTAAAAAGATACCCAGAGCTTTACATTCTTTCATTTTTCCTGAACTTTTGCAGCAGTTTTTTTTCCTTTCTTTTCTTTAGACTGCAGATTTGTGGTGGAGGCTTGCCAAATGAAGAAACCTAAAGTATGAAGAATAGAAAGTGCTTTTTGAAATTGTGTCATCGTCTCTGAACCCGGCAACGTTAGCAGCCACAAGCCTTTACTGCCTTTCCTAATTGCGTAATCTATTTTTTATTCTATACAGCTGCACATGCCAGTAATTACCCCTGTGTGTAAGCCTCTTATTTTATTTGCCAGTCCAAGAATAATGTCCCTGAGCTACTATATAAGTCCATTAATAACACAATGAAATAGGTTTTAGTATAGTGGGCAGGAAGACAGTTTCTTCTGCTAAAGTACCTGGGAAATCCCTTACCTTCCTATATGTGCGGATCTTGCATTCAGATTTGGTGCATCAGATTTTCTGTGATGGAATTCTGTTGTGTATAGCTGGGCATCGGGCCATGCTGATTGGGTGTGAAGGTTTTTCTATAAGCTTTTGGGTCAGCAGAATTAGGAAGCAACTTTGCTTACTGTCAACAAATACCTGTCCGGAAGCGTTTTGTTATCTTGTTTTATACAATGTGTGTCTGTTGTGATGATGTTGCTCAGGCGGCTGTTTTCTCATATTAGAATCATACCATCAAACTGCCAAGCTCAGGGATTTGAACCAGATCATGCAACTGTTTATGAAAAGTAGCATTCACTTTAGGAGTTTATAAGAATTAATTTGCTTTTTTTAAATAGAGCAGTGTTATTGTCACAGCTTGTACATAAAATACATGATTGAAATCCCATTCTTTAAAGCAAGGGTAGCAAGTAGTTGTATTCTATACTCTTTTTCCTGATTACAAAACTGAACCAAACTATAACAAATATATTATAAAATAAGGATCATCTTTTTTTTATTAATAGTTGTATTGTTATTTTCAGTTTGGAAAAAGACATTCAATACAATAAATAACTAGAGCATACGTGAGCATTATGAATTAGGATTTCATAGCCCCCATGATCGATGGACTCTTAATTAAGGCTTAGGATTTCATAGCCCCCATGATCGATGGACTCTTAATTAAGGCTGTCTGCAATGAGATTGTTTGATGAATGATATATATATATATATATATATATATATATATATATATATATATATATATATATATATATATATATATACAGTATATATAGTGTGTATATATATATATACACATACACAGAGTTGCTGGCTCAGCATGTAACTTTGGAACAAATGGGCAGATTTGTACTATTATATATTTTTTAAGTTACTAATAACATGCACATTTGAGGGATAATTTTAGTTGTTTCGGTAATACTGTTAAAGATAATAATAGCATATTTACACACGTTATAAAATATTGTAAAACACAATAGACAATTATAACAAGACCTATTAACAGAATGGTATACAAACATAAGAAAGCATTATAAGAAATATTACACTACGCAGCTTTCCACTAATGAGTCATTGTAGCATATTTTATACAGTACGTGCTTATATACCATCTAAAAACATGATATCAACAGTTCAAGATTTGAATTAGTAATAATGACACTAAATGACAATACAAATTTGAAATCTTTTTTCAAGCAAAAGCTTAACAGCTTTAGTGTCCCTTGTCACCTTAGCAACCATATTGAGAGGTCTTAGGTTTTCCTTTTTGAAAAAGAGATCCTGACCCACAGAAGAGAATGCTGCTCAATGACTCACCAGAACCTTTTTGTACTCAGCGTTCTTCTATGAAAATCTCTAAATGCGAGGCGATCATTGTCTGTATTCTCTGACTCAAGACAGCTTGGGGAGAAATAAAGTTCCTTGACTTCGATGATAAGGCAAATCAAATTTGAACATCAAAAGAAAAGATAATTAGTATAACAGCATTTCATATCAATATATCCACATCTCATTCCCTCTTCTTTTCTTTCTTTTCCCTTTCTTCTCTCTCTCTCTCTTTCTCTCAGAAGGTTGCAAGTGCACTTGAAATATGGGAAGAAGGATAACAAAATAAAACAAAGCAGACACCTGGATGTTACAGCTGGCAAGGCTACGGAGAAAGATACTCCTGTATATTAGAGGGCTGAGGAAGAGTTTTTGAAAGGGAAAGCGTCACACAATGTATAATGCAATCCGTATACATTCAAATCATTTTCACCAAGGTTATCCCTACAATGACCCCAGTGCTTTGATTCATAACACTGTACACTATTTACACCGTGGTCTATATACAGTTTGCCAGCAATGCTGCCTGGTCTTACACACATACACACAGATGCTTCTATATTTCTGTCATTATTGCACGTGCCCTGTCCTTGTGCTATTCCCTCCCAGAACAGTATGTTGGGTCTCTGTAATCTCTGTATTGCCTGTTCTCGGATAATCATTTTCTTTAAACCCGATATGTTTTTCATGTTGTGTGAAGCCCCAAGTCCCTGATCTCTTAACAGTCCCAGTCTTCATCCACCACTCCCCTGCTGCCTGTCAAGAGAACATTTCTGCTATTTGCCATTGTTTGCAAGGGAAATTCAGCTCTGCAGTTGGAGATCATAGAGGATTACTGGGATACATGCCATGACTGTCTTAGGATCTCAGTAGTGCTCGGCTACCAGTATTGCAAAATATTAAAACTACTGCTACTGCCACTGCCACTGCTACTGCTAATACAACACTGCTACTGCTACTGCTAATACAGCACTACATTATTATTAATGGCAGGTTTTCTACATTGTGCAATGCGTCCAGCCCACAGCACAAACAGCATGCAAGCATGCATTGCAGTTGGTTAAAGAAAATCTACTGTTGTATCTTTCCCAGTCTCTTTGTGACCCTCTAGTGGTGCATCTTATTACAAGTTCATGCTGGATGATAACACTATTAGAATCCTCTAAGGAGTAAGATTGCAATCCCAGCTCTTCAGTGGGGCTGGTGTCAGCCCCCAGCTACTCTGGGGATACTGGATTTCCATGCACTTCAATGGGTTCTTACTTTCAGTGTACATGACTTACTGTGCCCTTCAAACCAGTGACCTTAACCTTAGGGAACTGAAAGACCTTGTAATGACAAACTCATCTCTAGCACAATAATCCAGACATGAATTTTTGTGTGTAGTTATGTTAACCACTTACTCACAGTTAAGAAGGAGTTACTGGTTGGATTAACTGCTTTATGCTATATAGAACATGTGTAATTTTAGCAGAGATTGTGTTAACCAGGAATCATACCACATCAATGTCTCTTTGTATGAACGCTCTTGAAGGGCACAGCAACATTCTCCCATGCACAGGGATAACAAACGATGTAAAGCTCTATTCTCAAAGAGTAAGTGTCCCCCCAGCTCGCGGTGTTTGCTGTCTCCTGAGAACATGTCTGAAGGAGTGTTGAAAGTGAAGCTGCCCCTTCTCTTATCAGGCTGGCAGCGCCTGTCACTCTTGGGGGAATCGAAGCAGTTTTGCAATTGTGACTCATCGTACTGCAAACAGAGCTTGAACAGCAGAGGGGAAAGTTTGAAGGATTTTCAATAATGTCATCGATCAAGGCACAGGCATCTCCACTGCCTTTACAGAGTATTTATAAGTACTCTTAGTACATTGTGACAAGACCTATTACAGCACTGTGTGCTTTCAGTAATCATGTGTATATTTATAAGGCTCTGATTTGGGTCACACAGACTCTTCTCCATGGATTCATATGGTCTATTACTCAAGTACAGTTCAATGCACTGATAATTGTTTGATAATATTTAACAAACCATAGTGATTCTTATGCACAGACTTTTTGTGGTTTTCATTTTAAAAAGTCCAGCAATGGCATTTTGAGATTAAAGCTACTGCAGAAATAAAAATGTTAATTGAAATATAAATGTTTACACAAAGTGAATCAGGGACTACCAATCTAATCAAAGATGGGGCTTCAATAGCTTCAAAAGGCAGTCCCAAGATGGATCCAGTCCTAACAGAAAGGGTGTATTGCTGCCTTTAGATAATGGGTATACCATCTGGAAAAGTGTGTGGCAGCCTGCAGGGGGATTATGTGGAAAGATAGAAATGTTAGTTATCAAATTCTGTGAACTTTGCATTGTATACACATGCACTGTATACTGCATATCCACTTGATGCCAAGAATGCCAAGATGTAATGATTGATAATTTCATTATAATTAGGAAAGATTTAATGCACCCCCTTAAATATACAATTAGTTTGCATTGAAAAAAATACTTAACAGTTCTAAGCCATTATTTATGAATACTAATTGTCAAAACACGAAGGTCATTAGTCTGTATGGGTTTGCATGCTGCATTGAAAATAATTTAAACATAGTTGAAATATACACAAATACATACACAAATATGTTTAAATATTCCTGTGACAAATGGTGATAATTAGTCTGAAACATGATGACATTGAACATTGACATTGGTAGCCGGGAGCTGTTTGGTGCTTAATTAATTACTGTGAGTGAAAATGGTTTTCTATTCACATCTACTGCTTATTAGACAGAGACAAGTCTAAAGCTATACTACTTTGTCATCATTACACGTTATTTGCTAACAGTACTGATTAATTATGATTTTAAAAAGTCCATCCTGAATTCATCTGTAATTCCTGATGTGCTTCTTCAAACTTGATCATGTAGCAATTAGGAACATTCATAGACAAATGAGCTTTATATGATTATGAAAAGAGTCTTCTAATAATTACATTCATCTTTTTAAAATGTTTGAATCAAAGCCCTTATTACATTGGGACAGTTGTAACTAGTGGTTTAATTGTGTTGTATCTTACTCAGATTCTGTCCATACTGATGACTGTGTTGTGTCACTTCCAGATCAGTATTGCTTTGGATGGACGAGTGATATGCTAGTTTTAGTTTTCTAGTTTGATTCATTTTATAGACTTCTTTGGCTTCTTTTATAAAACCAATACACTAAAAACCAATAAAACTCTTTGCTCCAGGGTGAGTTTGTATATTCAGACAATCAGAGTGTGTTTTTCCTCATGACATCAACCATACCATATTGAGTTTCTACTGTGCTTTATTCTCAATATTGGTGCTGCTGACATCACCTGCTTTAAAAGAACCACTCACCTCAGGCACCTCGCCTCAGGAATTCTCTTCATCAGCCTTTTCCCTCTTTTCAGTGGAAATCACAATGGAATACTTAAAGGCTGGTCATGAACAGATATATTCATGATCAATCTTTAGATATAGTTATATGACTGCTAGCTTCTGTGCATGAGTAATATGTGTTTAATTATACACATGTCCATTGTCCTATTACCCTGTATTACTATACAACATTAAAGATTATTTAGCCATTGGTTTTCATTAAAACTGGTCTGCTTCTTCAAGTCTTTACCAGCATATTCAGCCCACATTATCAGCCTCCCCTAATGAGGTTAGAATGTACCCATGAATATGGACGAGGCACACAGTGTGTTCAGCTGCTATTGTTCAGAGGAGAAGCAGTGGGCTTTGAAAGTGGTAAGTGACTGAGTCACACATATTCTCTAATTGGTTCTTACAACTCCCTCTCCTTTTTTTAAATAGAAAAATAAAGGCTGATATTATATGATAGCAACACCATTAAACAGTTACTATTTGCAACTAGCACTGTCTGCAGGCACTCCTGCGACAATGCAGAACTCATTTAGCTCCTGTGTAAAATAACTTAAAAAAAAAAGTTTTCAACAAGCCCACCAATTGTTTTATTCATGGTTTATTAAAGGACTATTAGATCAAAGGGAGTAACACAAATAGTACAGTGATTGTGTTTGTACTTATAGATTTATAACCCATTGTTGCATAGCCTTGTTGTGTATCATGCAATAAGGGCTGTGCACCGTGCACTGTAGATGTTAGGCATTGACAGGAAGGGGTTCACAGGTAGTAGTTATTATCATTAATTAAATGATACTCCATGATATTTGAAGAACAAAGGAATAGTTTTATGTTAGGGAAAGGAATAACTTTGGAGCCTGTCCATATTTGAAATCAAAAAGCCTGTAGAAGCAGAGCTTGCAGACCTGTGGAGCTGGTTGGTGGATTGGGTTCTTCATGCACTGTGGCTCTACAGGAGGTGAGATCATTGCAGAGCTGTGGAGCTGGTTGGTGGATTGGGTTCTTCATGCACTGTGACTCTATATGAAGACTCTACAGGATGGCTGCTGATCCAGAGAGGAGCCTGTAATAAACATTGGATAATAAACCTAACTGCAGGGAGCTATTAGCTCCTGTGTGAGAGGATATAGGAGTTTCTAGCTTCCTGCACCCTTCAAAACCCAGCAGGTCCACTCTGCCTCAACCTTTCCAGCTGATGGGTACTGGAAACTGAGCCATACGTCGACCTGCTGTATTCTGTAACTCATTACAGTTTCACCATGAACCTGTCCTCCCAAAATGTAAAATAATCCCCAATTAATATGCTCTTTCTACTGGGAAGACTAAAAGTGGAGCAGCTCTTTAGACGTCCTCCCACGTTCTTTCTTTCAGAGACACATGTCAGCATGCATCCTGTCGTGGGTGGGATGACATTGTGTGGGTTCCTCTTACAAGCAGCTCTGTGCTGGTCTTTATTGCACTCTTTATTGCTACAGACTGGTTGACTAAGGAGACCCCAGTTTTATTCAGGGACATTCCTCAGAGTGTATTATTCTTTGAGTGATTTACCTTTAGTTACACAGCCTCTGCAAATGCAATGTGATGATAAAGAAAGAACCGGAGAGAGCAGTTTCCACGTGCATTGACTGTATTTATCAGTATCAGGAATGTCACTAATTTGAGTCACCACTGTTTGTCTTCACTCGAGTTGATAAAGAAACATCTCCCCTCTGTTCCATCAACACAGACAGGCACTTTCCTTGACTTGTCATGCAGGCACACTCTTTCTTGAACGAGAGACTTATTTACACAATAACAGTGAGGTATTAGAAAAGTATTATGTAGCCTTCAGGGTTCATTTGGCATTTACTCACAGACCATAGGTGCTCTGCCATAGAGGGTTAAAATGGCATGCAAATACAAACGCTCTTTACCACACCAATCCAGATTTCTGAATGGTTCTCATGAGCTCTTTAAAGGGGTTCAGCAGTGTGGCTGCTTGAAATGTAACATGAATAGTGAGGCATACCAATTCATTGACATTGAATAGCAACAATAAACTCCTTAGTATACTGTGCCTTTAATCTGCAAACAGGTAACTGACTCTGAAACTCACGACTGCGCGGCTCGGTACTTAATCACCCACCTGTGCTCAAATTAAATGTACACAGCACTAGATAATTCATTATTGCTTAAGCCAAGCAGGCTGCCGGTGGATCACGGGGGCTAGACGCCTCAGTGACCATTAATAATTCATTTGAAGTTATGTATACAGGATCGGTCCTCTGAAATGCAAGGTGCTGCTTCCATAGATTTATGGTGATTGAGGTAGGGAAGTCATCCCAAGGCAGGGGACATTTCAACATGCACTGGAACTTAGCCAGGAAACCAGGATACACACATCTGTTTAATATTCACACGACTAGAGCAGGCAGGACTTCACATTTAGTCTGTGATACTGCATGTCCTTGTATATCTCACATCTCATTGAAAACAGTGGAGTTACAGTTCAACTTCTGATTGCTTTTCTAAACTCATTTATTCTTACTCTGTTTAGAATTACTTTTTTAAATATATAATTTTCACACACACTTAAAGCACTCCTGTAGCAACTACTGTTCAAAGTGACTTTAAACAAGAATACATGCGCACATACATATGTTATAGTTGCTGTTAGCTGGATCATGCCTAGTTGATCTGATTATCATAATGGTTCATTAAGAACAGGTCATATTTCAATTTGTTTTGATAATGCAACCCAAAACAACTCATCAGAGTGTAGTTTATTAAAAAAATACAGAACACAAACAAGCTGTCTATTTTACAATAATACATACAGTAATCTTATGATTGTCATTTATACATACAATAGGAGAAGGCAATTGAAACAGTGAATGTAAATCTTAATAAAGACAAAACAACCATTAGGCAAATACATATTCATTTAAAATGCATGAATAAGAAACTCAAATGGCACTAATTGCTATGTCAAACAAAGTGCATTTGAAAATTAAGTGATTCTGTTCATCTGACAACCAAAAACATGTGCAGAGTAAAACGACCCTCATGTTAGCTGCCTAATTGAATATAAAAAGTAAAATAATAATCTAAAATATTGCTTCTGAGAAAAACACATTGGCATTCATCCCTAGTCTGAATAAGCCATTATTTGCATTCTCATTGTTAGTATGTGATATGTCACATGTGACCATCCATTCAATACAATGGGAAAACGTGATTTTATCCCAACTTATTTGGCCCAACGTATTAGTCTACATACAGAACACCAGCAGTGATCTAGAAAGGAATGCTATCAGATACAGCAGTGATCTAAAAAGGAATGACATCGGGTACAGCAGTGATCTAGAAAGGAATAACATCAGGCCTAGCAGTGATCTAGAAAGGAGAGACATGATTCAGCAGTGATCTAGAAAGGAATGCAACTGGGTTCCTTGCAGGCCATGCTCCCCTGTAAGCAGCTCTCAGTTCTGAGTTCCATTTGAACAGCTGTTTCCACTAGCATCACTGTTCTTATTCATATGCCCGGCCATTATACCAAATATGTATTTAAATAAAGCTGCTCAACTACAGCATGGTGGCTACTTATGGAAAGGACCTGATCTAATCTCATAAAAGAGTTATATTGTCAGCACCATCGTTAAACCAAGCAGTGTCGTAAACGTGAATGATGGCTGCTGAATTAACGACTTTCAACCTAACTGTTGGACAAGAAATAAATCCACTTAAAACTACAAACCAGATCAATCATTTTGAGGCACTATTTCACATGCTCCTGAAAGGAGAATCTCTTGAACTTTACTCAGCCCTGAAACTCATACCTTTAATGCTAATTTTATTCATAAGAGATCTAGAATGGCCTCACTTATCACCGTGTGAAAGTCCATCTGCAGTAATGTAGTCTCAGAATAGCTACTGTATGGTGACAACAGTGTCATAGCTCATAAACACAAAGAAACACATGCATACAGTAAGTGTCTTAACCAAAATTAAAATGAGCTTCTTTAAAATAGTTGTTGTTCTTTAACATTTTCAATACCATTTTCCAATCAATGCTATCTTTTTTTACATTAACTGTAGCTTTAAGGAAGCTCTGTGTATTAAATTCAGTGTCAACAAATGAGAAATGAGTGATTCCTAGGGATAAAATGACTCCAGTTAGAAAGCTTCCATATGATAAATTTGTTATAAGTAAGTGCTTTGGGTCTTGGTGTAGTGGGCTATTTTACTGCTTTAATGCACTGGCTATTTTCCTCGAGGGAGAGAGTTTTAATCAATTCAGAGCAATCTGATTGAAAAGTCTTCCCTCCAATGATGGTAAAAGGCCATATGCTTGATAAGTTCACATGGTCATCAGGTTTCCAGCATATTGGAACATACATCATAAGCACTCCAGTAAAGGATTGTTTAAATTGTTTGCTTACGGAAGATTCCACAATAAAATGAATAGACCTGAGGTGCAGACACAAAGGAATCTGTTATTTATATCAACATTGCAAGTGCTTTCCCTCCGTAGCCAGGGTGAGACTGAAAATCAGAAGAAATCAAATGGAAATGCATGCATGCCATGCTAAATTAAATTGCCTGCCAGACCTCCGGGCATGTGGGTCCTACCCTAATTTAAAATGTAAATGTATGCCTGCCATGCTAAATGACATTGTCTGTCACACCTGAGGAGATTTGGGACCCACCTAACTGGTTTTAGGAAATCCCCACCTGGTCTAGTGTGTTGTTGTTTAGTCATAAAACTAATATACTGTGACCAGTCCTTGATAATGATCCGCTGCCTGTCTGGGTACTGAAGCCTGATGAATGACTGCAGCGTCTTATAAGTAAGCCTTTGATATGTGCCGTGTCTTAGAAACTTATATAAATCTACAGCTACCAATACTTCTAACCACTGGCTCCCACATCCCCTATCTGTCTATCTATCTATCTATCTATCACCCTAACCCTATACTAGCCCTAACCCTAGCCCTAGCCCTAGCTGTAACTCTGTTTAACCAGGGGAAAGCTCATTGGAATGAATCCTTTTGTTTTCCGCAGTGTCCGGGAGTCTTCATTACTCACTCTTTGTTAACATGTGTTTTTCTTTTATTACCTCACTTGTGCCTTACCATGTATTCTGCATGGTCTATTACAATGATCTGTTCTGTTTTATACTCCCTTTTTTAACCCAACAATGACATGTACAGTAGTTCTCTCCAGCTGATATATGAGTCGCACCCTGTATGTAATACAAAGCTCAGGGCTACTTCCCTTGTGTAATACACACCTCTTGTTTACTACCCCATAGAAAACACAATCATTTACTCGAATATTATAAACAGAGATGACTGGACGCCTCGTTCTCACTGACCTTCTCTACTACTGTAACGTGTAACAAATTAAAAACAACCACTCAGAAAAAAAAGAAAACGATTGCAGTAAAACAAACTATCTGGTCTTATGCAGAAGTATTTAATTAACAAACTGAACACATACATCCATGTATTTCAATATATTACATTCAAAGATTAAACCCAGATTAGAGCCAGAAATATGAACAAATTAATGTAGCGGCTATTTCTACCTCACTTGATTGGAATGCATCCATACGCTTTGCTACTGTTATTCTTGAGATAGTTCACTTGAGTTCATATGGAGGTATTGTCTTTACATTCAGCTTTTAAAATGTGGTTTCATCAAACACATTGTTGACAGCCCAGTGCCTCCACACACACCTCACAAGAGGGCGGAATGGTGGGATGCACTGTGGTTTGAACTTGTAACCTTCAGACTCATGGAAACAATGCAACCCACTGCACTGCCAGCATTGTGTCTATCTGCTCGACAATAAAGCAATGTGAAGCATGGCAGGCTCAGGGGCCCTTTTCATTGTTCATTAGGCTTACAGATATATTTAACCACAAGGGTAAACAGACATGTAGTGTACTTTAAGGATTACAAAATGAAATTACATTTTGGAATCAAATTGAAAACATTAAGGACATTCAATTGCTTATAATCAAAAATTCTGCTTTGTAGCAAGAAGCTGGAGCAAAAGATGAAAAAAGGACACGCCAAGTGTTTGCATTTCAAAAGCAAATCAAAGCACATGTGTTCACTCGGAGGAAAGGTAGAACATCCAAATGAAACCAAGAGTAGTTTATTTGATTAGGATGGTTTTGTGATAAATGCCAGTTAATTGGCAATGGCACAAGAGTTAATTATCCAAGTGCAGAGACCAATAGTTAAGCGATAGAGGTAACCTCATGATTAACCACATTTACTTTACTCTTACTGCAGGGCTGCATTTCAATAAAGAGACGGGCTTAGTTTAAATGTAAATTAGAATTATGCTTTGGAGGATATCCTTTAGAATTGCATTGTGTTTGGGATTTCCCCTTACCTTAATTGGCTGTGCATACTGTAGGACCTCATTGCACTGACTGCATTGGCTGCCACAGAGCCCAGACACAACAAACCCCAGAAAACAACATGAGATCACCTGGACAGGAATCATTTTAAAAAAAACAACACAGACTCTGGAAAGATGTTGGACTGCTGGCATTGATTCTATGTCAAGACATCTTCAGGCACTGAAGGACAGTGATAAACCAGGATTTCTCAGCCAGAAACACCACAACACTAAAAGCTTGGCTTCCTTCTGGGAGATTTCTCCTACAGAAATTTTCATCGTGAAAGTGATCTGTAAATGAAGAATTTTTAAATTGATGATAACCCTCCAAGCACTTGAAAAACAGAACACAGAATAAACCACAAATACTTTTACAAACCTTTACTATACAGTAGCAATAGCACTGATTATCAAGAGGGATGTCAACAGGTATGGCAGGTTACCAGCAATGGTTAGAAATATGGTCACTATCTAAAATCCAACAAGAATCGTGGAACAATGTAATGAAGGCAATTCATGGTTTTCAGCCTTCCTGCTGGTTTGCTGCACAAATAAAATTCAATTTTACACATACAACCAAAGCCTTGTGTCATAGATGAGTCTTCACCCAAGCATGCAACAGGACTGCTAGTCTAGTTATTAACCTAATGAAGGGTTCAGTTCCAACCACAATACACCTACTTCAGGTGATCCTTCCTTTGGACACAAATTATTTAGCACAGCAGTTCATCAACACCCCAGTCCACTCCTATTACTGCTAGGGTGCCTGTGGTTGTGTGCTGGAAACATGAAACCTGTGCATTATGTAATTAAGATTTTGGTATTGGTTTATTTTTTGTCTGCCAAGTTCAACACTTCTGTTGATCATACTCATTACTCTTAAGGAGTTCCCTCAGCTGTGTCACAGACTCTGAAACCACATCAAGTAGAGCATGTATTAAAAATGGAACCTGTCTACAAGATAGTAATTAAGTAGCTGCACTGCGCTTTGAGGAATGTTTGATTAGAAATCCTAGGGAAGCTGCACACAATAACATTTCTTTTTTTATTTTTTTCTCATCCTAGCATTGGCAATTTGTAATCAATCATTATTACACAAGACACATACTGTAAAAGGTTGCATTTATCGTAGAATCTGCATTGCCGTTCAGTGCATTTGTCTCCCGAGGCTTAACAATCTCCTGGTTTAACAATCTGTATAGTTTTAATTTCTGTAGTGTCATTCCTGAGCAGAGCTAGTGTTTGGAAGGAGGCCTCTGTAGAAGATAAGGTGCTGCAGAGTTGTGTTGCTGGCTCGGCAGGGAGTACTCTTCACTGTGAGCCGGAGCTCAGTCAGCATGGTGCTAGCAGCCACTGTGCTGTAGAATGAGACATTATAGGAGGTCCTGTCTACATTGCAGCAGGGTTGTTAACACAAGTCATGGATACATCCCAGTCAAGATCAATACAATTATGGAGCCCAGTGTAATTCTCCAAAACAATTCCTCTTCCTATTCCTCAGGTTACCTGTGTACATAAGAAATGGTCTTCAGTTGGTTCTACCCGCTGGTTAAAATAAATAGAATTTGAAATCCCAGCCCCCCTAAAGTTAAGAGTCTACAAGAGTTATTCGAGCGCCCAATTTCACTGTACAATATTTAAACCCACAGATGGACCAGACTGTATTGTCCAGACAATTCTCATTATTTGACCTGTAGGTGCACTAGATATCTGGTTGCAATTTAAATTACAAATATAAGGAATGTGTGCTGGTCTGGTCTGTACATGTTACAGCTTTGCATATGTTCTGATGGTCTGTATGTGTTACATCTTTACACATGTTCTGCTGTGCTGGTCTGGTCTGTACATGTTACAGCTTTGCATGTGTTCTGATGGGCTGTATGTGTTACATCTTTACACATGTTCTGCTGTGCTGGTCTGGTCTGTACATGTTACAGCTTTGCATGTGTTCTGATGGGCTGTATGTGTTACAGTTTTGCACAAGTTCTGGCTGCTGTACTGCATGTATCTGGCATCCTGTGCCCTTTAGCTGTACTGTTGCATGCAATCTGACATTGCTGTGTGGTAAAAACCATGAAGAATAGACAGGAAAACATTTCCCACTAGCATTCCAGTCGTATTCAGGGAAGACCTGTAGATATTGTTACGCGAGCGGGATGCCAAGGTAAAAACAAGTACATATTTAACCATGCAAGGCTAAATATGACAAATTAACAATTCACATGTTGAGTTGATGCATTTTAAGACTATATATGTTTTGTTTTATATTCTAAATTCTGTGCTTTTAAATTAGAGCCTTAATCGGCCGAATGGCCTTTTCTCATTCCCAAACTTTTCTTATGTTATGTTTTTTTATTTTTTTATTTAAAATTGACAGATGATAAATTCACAAACTTAGTTTTCATGTTTTTTTAGCTCTAAATTGATTTTCTTCCTGATGCTGACATACTTGCCTGTCACAGACAGACACCCTTGGAAGAAAACCCCTCAGCTTGAATGCTTTACAAGAAGAAATCTGGCTGCACCTGCATTGTGAAGTTTGAGAATAGCTGAATACAATGTATCTAAAAGTGCTTTGCATACAGAAAGGAGCTGTCATGTTTCATCACTGCTAAAGCCTTTTTGGGGAAACAGACGACGTAAACTGAGGCCAGGCCTGTGGGCTCAACTGCTGGCCTGTATATATCTCAGCTCTTAAACACTCTTATTGCTGTGACAATCATTCAATATTTAATGACAGATTCCTATTATTATTTCGTTTTAGTTTTGAATAATGCACCTGCAGTTGTTATTGATGTAAATCCAGTTGCTATTTTTCTGAATTGAAAAGAGTTGTCAGAGTAGATTAATGACTGAGTTTAAAAGTCTCACTAACAGTTCAATCCTTTCAAACTTTTTGAGTGTTTCTTTAAATAAAGTTGTCCTTTGAAGTGCTATTTCATTCCTAATCGTTCTTTTTCATAAACTGTTCCCTGGCTTCTTGTTTATACCACCAGCACCAAAAGCTGCTGATTCTTACCCAGTTTGGGATTTATGAAATCTGATGACTATAAATCAAAATGATTTTTAATCAATGTGACTCTGCAACGTCTGGTCTAATATTGATTAGAACAATTGCATTAAAAATGTACGGAATGTGTCTCCTTGCTCTCCAATTACTCAGCATAGCCTGAATCAGTAAACACTTCAAACGCTGGTGAATAATCTCTTTGCCGCAGCTTGCACAACAGGATTTGCATTAATAATGTACATATTCATCACATAGTTCAATATCTTATCTTTTTTGTTTCTTTAAAACTTCAGCGCTGCATACATAGTTTCCAATAAATTCATAATAAAGCAGGGAAACAAAATCCAGGTCAGCTGCAGTGAAAGTACGATACATTGGATCAGTTAAGTACAGTACTGCTTCAGTCAGTAACGTTTATAAATCTTTAACAGGCTAGATAACGTAAACTGCATCAAGTCTGTAATGCAAAACAACACAAAAAACTATGGTAGACTATGCATACCTTCCATTAAAGTTGGGAGATGTTCTTCACTATGTGCCTTATGATACAATACGTTTAGAAAATATACATTTTGAATGAAGACCCCCCCCCCTCCCCCCCAAGAGAAACTGTAGTACATTACTGGAGTAGACATTCCATTTCTTACCTTTTCATTGAGGGATATCAATTCAACCCTGATATAATACCCCCGCGATGGTGCCTCATTTATCAGTTGCAACCCAAGCATTAAAGTCTGGGGAGTATCAGGATTCTAGAATATACTTAGAGGTTCTTAGTGCACAGCACAATCCAAGCCATTCCTCTGCAATGTCTTCATGTTCTATAGCCCTGAATGTATGTCAATATGTGTACTTAACACACTTTTACACAATTCATCTACGTCTCTGCAGACTATTTTTACTCACACCATCTCTCCATCTAAAATCCTTTCTTCTGTTTTTTTTTTCTAATACAGTGTTCGGTCTTTCAATAAACACTGTGGTGGTACTTTGATAAGAATTTGCAGTCAGGAAAGGCTTTTGTCCTGTCAAGCTATTTTCTTGTGCAGTCCAATAGCTATCAACATGTAACTGCAGGGGCTGTTATTGTGTACAGACCATACTTAGCATTGGTGTTTAAAAAAATGTCATTTGCTTAAAGACCACTACACTGTTTCTTTCTTTTTTTCTCTTCTTGAATTTCTTTCTTTCTTTTTCTTTTACACAAGCTCGAGTTGAGGATGTGCCATGTTAAGCCAAACCCTTCTAATTGGATTTGGATGTGTCATCTGCTTTGTCTGATTTGCACATCATGTCTGTGAATGCATCTGCCGTTAATGTATTTTTAAAAAGGGCTTTCCTGACTCATTTGAGAGGGGGTTCACTCCTGTACGTAGGAATATCCTGGCAGCACTCCAGGAGCTAACGAAGCAGCAGCAGCCTGTGAACAGAGGCGCTGTCCGTACGAGATGGAATGATGATGCACGTACTGCGCTGCTGGCATTGGGGGTCTTATGGTACTTGTCGAAGATTTGGGGCATTTTCTTGTCCACTGCTTCATATGAGTAGAGTGTTTTTGTCATATCACTTCATATGTTGTGCAATATTCCTTTTGGTGAGGGGGGGTTTTGTTGTGGGGGTATTATTTATATATTTGATTATTTTGCTTTTTTTGTAACTGTATCGTTTTGTAGGTTGTTTATTATGTTCTGGGTATTGTTGAGAAATATGAATACAAAATGTTTTTGTGTGTTTGTCAGGCAGCACAGGTGGCATTGTGGACACAGGTGTGAAATGAATTGAGGAGATTTATTTCTAGACACATTAATGAAACTGATGGATTTAGGTAGCGTTTCTGTAACCTTTGAAACAACACATCTGTCAACAGTCTATTTTTCTGAACATGAACTGAACAGTTCCAAATGGAGCCACATCAAAATGAACAGAGAAAAGGAGTTGATGTGATCTGCTTGTCTCCTCAGCGGCTCGTAGGCTCACACAGTCATGGTATTGCAGCAGTTTACAGAGTCCTTGTTGTGAAGACTTCCTATCAAGTGGCCCCCCTTTGCACGCACTTACTGATCTTACTGAAATGTACCGGCTGGCCTTGTATTTGCACTCCTCCTGCACATTGAAAACAGTGGGATGTGGAATATTACTTAGCATAGCAGGATGGTCAAGCTGATATACATGTATTTAAAATACAGGCATTGCAAGATACTGTGCCATCACACAGAACAGCAAAACACTATCCATGACTTCTGCAAGAGATGATGCATCTTCCTTATTGGAATGGACTCATACGGATGTGTTGGGCCAAATGTGGTGTGTCACAGCCATGTGATTTTGTTGTTCCTCTGTTGTGCCTGTCACCTGACGCTGGCTAATTCTGAATCTGTGACAATGTGCTGCTGCTGCTGCTGCTGCTGCTCAGTGCTTTGCACATGCTTGCTGTTCTTGTCACACCCCTGACCTTGTAGCTGTAGTTGTGTTCAGAGCTGCAGCATTGCATTGTCCCTTTCACTGCACAATGCTGTGTGCATAATGCAGTCCCAAATACAGTAGGAGGTGAGTCATAGTGTTGCAGCAGCTTTTAAATAAGAAGCTCCATATTAAAACATGCTCCCTCACATCTTGGCAGCTGAAATAATGAACTAATATTAATCCTGATAAACAGCAGGCAAACCGTAACCATCCGAGATTAATTTACTTGAGAGTAATCCTGTTCATCTAACAGCACATTCCCAACAAAGAGGTGCTGTTAATCAAAGCCAGCTTTCACTCTGTTGCCATGCATTAGTAAACAGATAGATTGGTGCAGCAAACTACCATTGATTTATTAATTTGATTAATTGGTTGTAAGTTGAAAGAGGTTGGCTTTTCAAACTGATGGAGCAATTACAAAGGTGGAGCACTGCAGTGTATTTTTTATATTGTGCTTTTTTATTTCTTTCATTTTGTCCTGGCTTTATATACTTCTGTAGTTTACCAGATTACTGTATATGAGAGGAATCATATATTACCTGCGGTGCCAGTTTGTTTATTATATTGTTGCTGCTGGTAAGTAAGTGCTGGGGATAGCTGCTGTTTGTAGCATATTGAGCATTATAAGAAAATATGAGCCTTTAGTGACATCAGAGCTGCACAGCCTCCCCGGGCACACCCCCCAGCCAATCCGGACCTCCCAATCAGATCTGCACAGCCTCCCCGGGCATGCCCCCTAGCCAATCCAGACCTCCTGATCAGCTCTGCACAGCTTCCCCGGGCAAGCCCCCCAGCCAATCCAGACCTGCTGATCAGATCTGCACAGCCTCCCCAGGCACACCCCCCAGGCAATCCAGACCTCCTGATCAGATCTGCACAGCCTCCCCGGGCACACCCCCCAGCCAATCCAGACCTGCTGATCAGATCTGCACAGCCTCCCCGGGCACACCCCCCAGCCAATCCAGACCTGCTGATCAGATCTGCACAGCCTCCCCGGGCACGCCCCCAGCCAATCCAGACCTCTCAATCAGATCTGCACAGCCTCCCCGGGCACACCCCCCAGCCAATTCAGACCTCCTGATCAGATCTGCACAGCCTCCCCGGGCACGCCCCCAGCCAATCCAGACCTCTCAATCAGATCTGCACAGCCTCCCCGGGCACACCCCCCAGCCAATTCAGACCTCCTGATCAGCTCTGCACAGCCTCCCCAGGCATGCCCCCCAGGCAATCCAGACCTCCTGATCAGCTCTGCACAGCCTCCCCAGGCATGCCCCCCAGCCAATCCAGACCTCTTGATCAGCTCTGCACAGCATCCCAGGGCACGACCCCCAGCCAATCCAGACCTCCTGATCAACTCTGTACAGCCTCCCCGGGCACGACCCCCAGCCAATCCAGACCTCCTGATCAGGTCAGCGCCAGACGAACCTAACTGCTCAATTGGTTGCCTAGCAACACATCTCCTGTTATGCGTCCCAGCTGCACACATCCACACAAGAACCAGCAACAGGGATCTTTCTGTCACAGACACTGACAGAATAATAACATTATCAGCTACCTGATGCCTCTGGTCGAGGCAGTGCTAATTATTACATCATGCCTTAAAGGATTTATGCAAAGCAGCACTGCACATGCAAGAGAATTACAGAAGCCAAAACTGACTCCCAGCTTGACACAACACAAAAGTGCTTATTTCAACAAGGCTGGGGTGTGATTAATGCATGCAAACCCTGCATCAGTTAACATGTAATGTCATAAAAGGTTTGCTGTGTTTGGAAGCATTATATATAAATTGCAGTGAGGCATTCACTGTGTGGGTGTTGTTTCTACAGCAAAAAATGGCAAGCAGTGTTATTATCTGCTTGTTACTCAGCATGTATGAAAAGCTAGTGTGTGTCTGTGTTGTATAAATTGACATATTAAACCAAGCAAACACACTGCTTTTTTATTGCAGTGAAAGGTTGGGCCCTTTTTATGAGCTGCAGCAACTTGCTGTTACTGTTTTTACTGCCCATGCTTTCTGAAGAAGTCAGAACAGATGCCCCTTCATACTTTAATTAATTACAAACATTGGCATATTGACATTTGCAGCCTTTAACATTTTGTATTCATTCCGGTCCCAATGTGTTTTAATTAGCTTGATGCGGGGCTTGGTTGGCAGGCTTTAGAAATAAAACATTTCCATATTGAACACTATGTTCAATAATGTTTCCTGCAAGACTTCTATTTATATATACTAATTTCACAGTAGAGCTAGTAGTCAATACAAATCAGCAAACCTTGGTATTTTAAATGCAGTTATTACTGGCAAGATTAGCTCAGTATGGACAGCAAAAATAATAAGATCACAAGATAATTCCTCAGGATCTTGACATTTCAAACTGTTAAATCGAGATCACAATATAAATCCATAATTGATAAATCTGTCTTAGTTGTGGCAACTGTAAGCATAAATAACAAGCACAGCACATTTTCAAAGACAGTTACACCATTATAGACTTTCACAATGAACGAAATGAAAGCACTAACATTTATACTTACTCAACTAAAGGCATAGCAAGGTGTCCAGATTATATGTGGTGGTTTCTTCATCTGCAGATATCACAGGTTCTTAAGACCATAAAACTAGGTTTTTCTCTTTATCTGGCATTTCATTTTTTGGCCGATTCGGTACCCCTAGGAAATCTTATAAAATTAATTTCCTCCTATTGACTTCAATGTATTATTTTTTATTCCACAATCTGTCACTTGCAATCCCAGCACTGGCTTCAGCAAACCATTGCAAACAAGCTTTTCAGCATTCCATGGCTTGGCTATAATTTAGCAGTCAGGCTGTCATCTCGAAGTGTCCATATGCCAACATAATCATTAAAGACACAACATATTGATTTTTTAGGGTTTATCTACCAATGCTTCATTAATGGGTAGTGTCCTACCTCTGAACTACACTCTTTCATTTCAAGTTGCAAAGGCTGCTGCAGTATCATTCGAAGCTGCACACAGAGCGTCTCCACTGGCATGGCCACGCTTTATTCAGTTCCAGGATTCAGCTCCACTCGAAGCACTGAACACAATTAACCAAATCCTGAGACTTGCATGCAATACTAACCAGACATATATTTTCTACATTTGTCCATAGTTTAGTTGTCTGTGCATTCTGCTCTCTCTCAAAGCTGGCAGTTTGTTTACATTCCCCAAAAGTATTTTTGATCTGGTGGCACAACCAATACATTGTTTCCCCTTTCTAGTGATTTTAAACTTAGAATTTCACTGTGTAATTAGTAGATAGTGATAGCGCATGAAACCATCCTTCGGTAGCAGTGCTAACAGGATTAGCTAGATTCTTGACTGCTGGCACTGAACAGTACACCCTCTGCCACACATATGTATCCCTTGTTTTATTGATGTTTCTTTGAAACATATATGAGAAGTAGGCCATATCTTGTGCCTTTGAGTTGCCTGATTTAACTGTCACAACCTACACATGTAAGTGTGTATGATTGCCTGTTAAGGGGACAGGAAGAGTTGCACTATATGGAAGTAGCCAAAAGTTTTCTTTAAATCATGATTAAGTTTATTGGCACATGTATAGTAATCCCTCATTGGACAATGACCAAGTTTTTCCCTATGGGCTTCCACCACAACCCTCCTCCTCTCATATCTACATTAAGATTTACAGACCTCATTTCTAATTTTCCAACTTACAGCCATACTATATTAAACAAGCTTGCTGGTAAGTGCTTTGGCTGTGTACAGACACATATATATGTGTCTGTACACCCATAACAACCTGCAGTCTTTCTTGGGAGTGTCATTATATATGCACGCAGGAATTGGCACATTCATGTGTTGGTCTATGCCTATTGTTTATGTAACTTAATGAATCCTGCTAATAATGTTCTTTGTGGGTATGCCAGTGGATTTCACACCGTTTATAGCTTCCCACTGCGTTATTATATTGCAATGCAGTTTGTAGATAGGAGGCTATGTAAACCAGTCCTTCTTTCCTTCAGGGTGGACAGCAACAAATACAGCAGATTAACACAGCTAATGAACCTTCTTAATGAACCTTCTTGTAATTATGATAATTACCATAATTATTAAATCAAGCTCACAGTCCGTAAGGTGACCCCCACAACTCAGCAGATAACAACAAATGCTATCCCTCCATTTGAAGTTCCCTTTTGAATGAGGTCTATAATTAAGGATCTCAGATTTTGCAAATTGTATTACGCACTTGGAATATAGATTCTAGTTACATAAAAAAAATCTCAATTGTGACTTTAATTATGTCCTCTGTGATTCTTTAAACCTCTGATTTGCCCTCAAAACAGAAGACCTGGCTGGGAAATAATAGGCTTAACTGGCATGAAATCTTATGTTAATACCCAGAAAGATATGGCTCAATAAATTCAAACTGGTGTCTGGCACATACCTCACAGTTAGCCTTTTCCAAATATCCTTGAAAGCAGAGATTTTAAATGCCCAGGGCTTATTTACCTTTTCACACAGGAAACTGCAGGCAAATGTAACTGGAGCCCCGGAAACCCTCATTTCAAAGTCCTTTGTTGATCTGAAGCCAGTTCCAAGTGCTATTTGTCAGGTAAAATACATGTAACTTTACATAAACTACAGAAGAGAAGATGGCATGATGATACTCTGTACCCAGTACAGACAGGGAACTCTTCTATATCTATATGTAATGCAGTGGAACCCATATGCACCTAACAATAGGTGTTTAATTAAATAGAAATCAGGAGATGGGTTATTCTCATTGTCTAAGAGAGCTGCAGCAGATATATTCAAGTGAAATTGGAAGAGCCTCCGACAAGCCCGTTTGGCAGCATTATGGTTCGTAAATAAACCTCATATGGAGCTTGCAATTTGAATTCAAACGTGAAGTTCTATAAACTGTGGAGCTTCACCACATTTTTTCCCTGTGTCCTTGGTTTGTCTACATTCTGGAAGTTTGAGATGCTCTTGAGTTTGTTGCCATGGTCACCAGCTTGTTTCAACAGAGACAGGAATCAACAGGAGCAGTGTTTTTTTTTTATTGAGTAGTAAAATAAGTGTGTACAATTATTTCTCCTGTCTTTTTTATTATCCCTTACAAAGTGTAAACAGTAAGTGACTTTTGTGGTGCGTCAATCACTCGTTTTTTACTTAAATTCCTGTTTGCTTCAGCAATGTCATATTCAGATGAGAAGTTATATTGAGCAATTGTGTGTGTGGTATACAGTGAGAAAAGTTATCAGTGTTGGGCCAGAGGTGCTGAATCAATTCATTTTTTGTCTGGTTTTTTTTTTTTTTTTTTGGTGTGGTTTTTAACTTGAGCTCAAAGAGCCAGTTGCAAACGATATATCAAGCGTTTGAGGTTAAAACTCAAGCCTGTTCACAGGACGAACACAAACAAGTCTATGCAGCTCTAGTAATGACAGATACAATACACGTCAATTAAGAATGAGTGTAGAGACACATGTTGAGGGGATGTGATCACGCAGGATGCTGAACATCACTGTACTGGAGCTGTGCCCAGCAGAACGCAATATGTTAGACACGTGTTAGCAGCAGATCCAGAGGGAAGCAGCTTGAACCATTAGCCATGACTCCAGAGAGCATGCAGACAGGAGCTGTGTTCCGCAAGGCCTATTTCTACAGTGCAATCAGAGGGTTAAGCAGCTGCCATTGGATGATGCATGATTCTGTAACATGACATCACTCATGCTGTCATGCCATGATGTACGCAACAGCACAACAAAACACCAAGGTCACAATCAATGAACCAATCACTCCCCACTGGCACGGGAAGCAGATAGGTACTTTTAAAAGGTTGAGGCCACAGAAAGTAAGGAAGAAGAATTCCTTCATCTACTGTCCAGCTGGTACTGGAACACAGGGCTGGAGGGGGGTGTATTGAGACACTGTGGTCTAAACACCAGCGTCCTTTCCCTAAACAGGACTCTCCTGGCATCTGTATAATCTTAGGAGAGTCACATGCACTGTTAGATGATTGATTTTCAGAACCCTTTTCTAGTAAGACTTGCAGCCACACACAACACAATACAATACAATCAATAAGAGGTTATTCTTGTCCATGCAAGTCCTGAGCTCACTCTGTTGAATGTGATTCTCATGCGGTATTATCACAGCATGAGAACCTCCCCACGCATTCTCTAATGCAGCATGAGAACATAGCAATTTGAAGGATGAAAAGGTGACAGCGACACAAATCAATAACAGTGGACAATATATATATATATATATATATATATATATATATATATATATATATATATATATATATATATATATATATATCGGGACATCGAGTATGCACACACTTCTGTTGAAGATTAGGGAAGAGCCACATACAGATCTGCATGCTTAGTACATATATTTTTTTTAACCATAAGATCATCTTCCAATAACAAATTCGAAATTTATCAATGTCTTCAACAAAAACATACACATACATACACACACACAACTATTGCATTCCTGTTGTCTTTATAATTCCTGTTGTCTTTGTGTTTTTTTGCAGCGTGGATGAGAAGTCTTTATAATTCCTGTTCAGTCTTTGTGTTTTTGCTTGCATGTGTGAGAAGAATTTACCTCCAAAGAACCATAAGCACCTGGTCTTGAATTAAAGAAGGTTACAATTCACAGATCTATTTGTAATTAGCATGCAAGTACAGTGTTCTACAGCTTAGTTAAAATTATAAGACAACAGCAGTATAAGGATATGCTTCAATCATCCTGTATTGAGCAATGCCTATTTTCTTTCATTTAAAAAAAGCAATTTTACTTTGCAGAAGTAATACATTTTGGGTTGTCATGGTAGTCCTGCGTCATATATGTGCAACCTGAGTTTCTAACCCTGAATACTAATGGGATGCCTAGAAAACACGCCCACAAGATAGTCAGCTTAACAACCTGCTCTAAAACCGACCTGTGTGTATTGCTGTTTGTATTTCTAACCCAATAGACTCCCAGCTTGTTTGCTATACAGCATATAGTGTGGCCGAGGACACAATGAACTGAAGCTCAGTAGGATGGATAGGCAGAAAGCTAACAAGATCAACTAGAACGAGTAAAAGGATTTCTACAGATCAGATAGCATGACGCTTTGTGAGATCCACAGGTCACACGCAGATGGATAAAACAATCTGGAATTGAAGCTCTTCATGCTGAACTCTGGCCTATAGTCTTATCATTATTATTCCGAAGGCTTTCACACCAAGGAGAATTATTTAACCTACTATAACCTTTATACTAATACTGTGTCTTGAGCATTTTTTATTAATTTTATTTTGGGGAAAGTGTCTGATTTGGGGTTTTCTGTATCGTATCAAAGGACTTTAATGGATATTAGGAAACACAGTCTGCAAACGAATGTTATTAACTCCTTGTGACCTGCTGCACTGAAAGCTACACCTACACACAGGTTTTTTGACCTGCCCACCGTTAGAATTGATGTTTTATTTTTGCAGTCTGTGTGACCATTACTGAATGTTACCCTGACAGATTCCACAAGGTTGCTGGAGTGAATTATTGATAAGTGAGAAATATGCTGGTTCAGCACAGCTCAGTCAGTTCATGCAATATTGAAAAGTCACTCAATCAATGTTTGATTTGATATCTGGTTTTCAGCTCTCTTGCATATTAATTCAATATGGTGCAGTGCTGTTAATTTCAGAACACAACTGGACTATTCATTTTGTATTATTTTTTAGTATGATTTGCAATGACTTTGCCTAATTTCTGGCTACAAGCCCCTATTTCCTCATGCTACAATAGTGGAAGCTAAATTGTTAGAGTAGGCAGTTGAAACAGATGTTAAAAAGTTAATATGCTGCTCTGCCTAAGGTCTTGATTGCAAATTATTTTTTTATATAATTATGCATAACAAAGAATTCATGTAATTTTCCCATTAGGCCACTCTAGTTCATTCCAGTGTTATACTTCTTGACAGCTCCAAATGTTTTTTTTTTTTTTTTTTTTTTTACAAATTTGTAAACCACTAATTGCGTTTCAGAAGCCAACAAGCCGAAGGTTTAACAGTTATAACTGTATCCTTTACGTGTGCATTTTAATTCCCTTGGTAAATGTAAGGCACCTTGAGAAAAGTTCCTCTGTACAGCAGCATACTGTTGTTGTTTAAGTTCAGATAAAAATAATTGCTTAGAGACACAATCGACCGTTTCTGTTTCAATTTATAGGTGCAAATTTGTGTAACCGTGTCAATAGATAAGCAGGGAGGCTGGCAGCAATTTCATTTTCAGGAAACCCTGTGCCCGCTATATATATATATATATATATATATATATATATATATATATATATATATATATATATCAGCGATATAAGGACTGGAGCTTTACTTCTGTGTACTTGATGCAGAAAGGGATTTCAAAGCTACAGGACAGTGTGAAGAAGACCTGCCACAGCCTAGGTACAGCAGGTATCCCATTCCCCACAGAAAACCTGCAATGAGAGTATTTGAGGTTGTAAAATACCCTACCCTGATTACTGGTCTTACAAAATAGTCGGGTAGTACTGGCCTTGTTTTTAAAGTACCCTAAGAACCAGCAGCAGAACCTTGAGCATGTTGTAACTTTATCAGACTGATTTCAGCCACATCGCTGGGTAGGGTTCTATTGAAACAATTGGATTGTCAGGTACTTTATTGTAATGCATCACACCAGCATTCCTCTGACAGTATAAGAGGAATAGGACTGAGAGGGCAGCCTTGAAGAAGTGCAGCTCAAACACAGCTGTGCATTCATTTTCCTGCCACTCTCCTGGGGAAGCGTGAGTGTTACATGGAATGGCTGTTTAATCTGATAACAGTCTTAACTGTGTGACAGGGATTTTTAACCACATTTACACACAGAGATACTTCTGGCTTGGCTTGAGGGCTTGGATATGGGTACGTAGACAAATTGATTTCTCAAGGAAAATATTCCTGGGTATAGGCCACCCAAACGGTGTAGCTAAAGGGGAAAAAAAGACATATTCTCAAAACATTACCCAGTGCTAAACTTATATCAGTTCTTAATATTGCAGACCAAGCAATAAACCAAGATAGGTGCATGCAGGAGTTCTTAAATTGACCTCCAGAGTTACTTATTTAAAGCTTCAGAATCATCAACATTATTTTCTTTTTAGACGGTGAATATGGCAACGCATCTCAAAGATCATTTTTAAGATGTGTGTGTCTGGAAGTTGCAGTCACAGAGAACAGGATGGTATTCCATTAGGCCACCCAAGGTCACATATGTTTTTCCTTGTTTGTTTCCTTTCTGAGCAGCGTGTGCCTCAGTCATGTGGGACTGGCAGGCAGTTCAGGCTGTTCCCCACAGTGACCCTGCTCACGTCCAGCGCAGGCAGTTCAGGCTGTTCCCCACAGTGACCCTGCTCACGTCCATGTGGGACTGGCTCCTACAGCGCAGGCAGTTCAGGCTGTTCCCCACAGTGACCCTGCTCATGCCTCACCCTGGGAGGAATAGGACATGCCTTACAGTCATTCCTCTCACAACATTTAGAAAGGTTCTAAACTGGAACTGCACAGCTGAGTGGTTTCACACGAGCGCTCCACATTAGGTTACAATAAAACCACCCCATAAAGAGCGCAGGTGGCAAACACCTGGCCTGACATGAAAACACATGCATCTTTATGTGAGCGCTTTGTTTCCAGCAGCTGTGCTGTGGCCCTTAACTGGTCCCTCTGTTGAAAAATGACTCCATTAGGCCTTATGACAATGTTATTTTGGAAGGAGGAAGGCGTTTAAGACTCATTTAGAAAATGATAGACCCTATGAGTCTCAGTTTAATTACATATTACATTATTGACCCTAGTTATTCTAGACAACTCCGACACAGCGTGAATCGTTATGGAAATGTATTTCTCTAAATGTATCTATCTATAGCTGTAGTTCTGCATTGCCCTGCCCTTGATATGAGACAGACAGAGAATAATGTTTGCAGGTGGCAGAAATCTGCTTCTTCTGAATTATACGTTTTCAAGATGGTATATGCAGTACATGTAGACTTGCCTGGTCTGATGCTTTTCTGTCAATGGTATTTCTAGGACATTTAGACAGCAGTTAGATTAAACAGTGCACTCAGCCTGCTAGATGACTCAGAGTATAACTTTCTGAGAAATATCAGACTGTCAGATTACATCTTTGGTTTTGCTTTCCCAGTGAGCCTGGAATGTTACTACTAATTCAAACCCCCTCCAAGGCATATGGTTCTGTTAATATCTCAACACGCATGGCTTCTTGTCACAGTGCACAATTAAAATAATAGCTCAAGGCATGAAAATGACAGCAGGAGCAGCAACAGTGAAGGCCCTTTAATAATGCATCTTTAAAGCATTTGTAAAATCCTGGTTATTGTTTTGGGAGTATGGAGGGTACACTCTCTTTCAACGAGCTGCTTGCTTTATCATAGTTTTCAGTCATAAATGATCTTCCATCTTCTTTTCCATCCCGCTCAATATATCTTCTTATCCTCTCCCTTTGGTGGCGACCTTAATGTAGTTAAAGTATACCCTTAGAGATTTACAGAGGTTATCTGTCACATTGGATTAATGGCCATCTTTAATGTGCTGCTTTTAACCTCCTCGGTCTTGGTTCTGACAAATCACCAGAAAGCATTCTATCCAGACAGATGGAGATCTCTGCTGTGTTAAAGAAGGTCAGGTGGTCACGAGTGTGTCTCCTAGGATACATGGAACCCGTATCTAATGCCCTAGAACTTTGACTAATTCAATCCAAAAAAAATTGCCGGCAAATGTTCTGTACAAGTCAGTAAGATCTGCAGTGAAATATGTAATCAGAAATGATTCACTCAGGATAGAATGAATGCTTCTCAAAAGAACCATGCTATTTGGAATCTGTGGGTCCATTTTTTGTTTTGTTTTACACTGAATTATATTTGCAGTTCTGGTCTCTGTTGAGTGGTTGTATTGCCCATCTTTGGCCTAATCTTCAGGTCACCATGAGTGATGCTGATAAATGCCTTTGTCTTGAATTGATTATTGTAATTCTGCTTTTCCCGCATCTCTCTTTTTTACCAGTCCAAGTGCAAGCTGTTCTTTCTGTCTTCCTTCTTAATACCCTGTCCTCCTCTGTATTTATAACACGCATCAGGCAGATACAACGCCTGAGCAATCAATATTGCAGGAGGTCTCTGGGAGGACCAGGGAGAGGAGTCAAAGTCTCGGCAGACAGTAGGAATGGATCTTTATGGGATTGGGAACATGTGGCTCTGTGATAAGGCATCACTGATTTAGTCAAATCATTATGATAAGATCAAACTTTCTTTAAAAAAAAAAAAAATCATATTTTCCTTTTTCAATTAAAAAAAATGTCATATTGGTGTTGCCGCATAAACTAGGATATACTGTATGTTGTATGTAACACTACTTGCTGTCATCACTACCATGATATAAAGTTATATAAACCCAAATGCTAATGATTTAACCCTTTTGATGCAAATTATTCTGTATATATACAGTGAATACACACATATTCATACATAGCTCATACTGAGTTATATTGTTACAGTGCCATGCTGGCACAGAAACATTCTTTCCTGTATCTATCAATAGAATCACTGAGCTTGGTTTGCTTTCTATTATAGTTTTGTACAACAACACCACACTCATTAAAGTTTGAATGATTGAAGCTCTTTTCTGTAGCAATTAACATGCTTGCTTTTAAAATGCCATTACCGGTCCATTGTGCTTTCTGTTTTTTTTTATTTTATTTTGTTTTTTGTTTTTTGTTTAAACCATTGGTTTTATTTGTATATTCTCTAAAGCTTCTTTCATACACTAGGCATGCTGCACTTTCACATGATCTGTATTTAAAAGCCATTCCATCTTTCTGCATGATTGCTGCCAATTAGCACAGCTACTGTAATGCTTAGGATTAATGCAGACTCTCCACATATTGATGCTTAAATGGTATGTAAGAAATTAAACAGACCTATCTTCAGTCTCATAACCTTGAAAGCATGTTCAATGAACAGCAATGATCTTACAGTGATGGCTACTGATTAACTATGATTCCTGTACAATACAGTGTGTAAAGGTAAAACCTAGTTTCAGCCTGAAGAAAACATTTGAATTAGTCCCCCCTGTTTGCAGTCATTATTTGCCTGAACTCGACATTACTTATGGAATGCCCATTCACAGAGGACACTAAACATCACACAATAGGTGGACACTCATTGATTAAGCATTCCGATTAACAACAAAAAAACATTTTTAACATGTTTAACACATCTGTGAATTCAGTGTGGTCTGAAGACCAGGACACAGCAGGGAGAGGAAAAACAAGTTCTTTACTGGAGGAAACATCTGGGGACGCAGTGCCGAGTCCCATCCACTCAGTAATGTTCATTTTAATGTGTATGCCTAAGGCCACTGCAGATGAGTGACTATAATATTTCATGAGATGGTAAGAAGGTTTACTGTTGTGGCAACAAGCAGCTGGAACTGTAGACTGAGGGGCGATGCAGGGCTAGATTCATCACACCACCATCTAAAAATGCACCCAATAAACCAGAACAGAAACACAAGACATTCTGTTTAGAAGCTTGTGAACAGTCTGAATACGTCAGTGAAGAAGAATGTAACATGTATACGGCAGTCATTAATAGAAATGATTTCTTTATCCTAGAGCACAACTCTCTCCAGTTTCATTACCCCTTCTTATGTAAAAGACAACTGGAAACCATCCGATGTTGGGGAAGGATGTATTTGTATGGGTTTGATGAACCTTAAATAGAGCTAAAGGATCATCACAAGAAATGTAGCATACTGCTGAGACAGAAAGCAGATAATAGCATTGCAGTTAGATTGATATTGTATGTGAAGTAAATCAAACTAATGGCGGCCATTCAGACACACAACTCTTCAGAAGAGCTTTATCATTGCTATTGAAATAACTGATATTAATGAAATAATCCATACAACTACCAAACACAGCAAAGAGCTGAGAACAGTTTATACTCAATGTATCTGTTAGTATTACTATTTTGTTGTCCAGACAGCATGTATTTGCAAATTGTTTAACTATTAATAAAGCATATTATTGATACGAGGAGCGGCCCTGGGAACAACCGACCATCTGATTGAAGAACGACAACATGCTTTAGTCATCTTCAACCTGGATTACTGGAGACATTGTGCTTGAAATCTATTCTCCTGACAGAGAAACACAATCTATTCTCCTGACAGAGAAACACAATCTATTCTCCTGACAGAGAAGCACAATCTATTCTCCTGACAGAGAAACACAATCTATTCTCCTGACATAGAAACACAATCTATTCTCCTGACAGAGAAGCACAATCTATTCTCCTGACAGAGAAACACAATCTATTCCCCTGACAGAGAAACACAATCTATTCTCCTGACAGAGAAACACAATCTATTCTCCTGACAGAGAAGCACAATCTATTCTCCTGACAGAGAAGCACAATCTATTCTCCTGACAGAGAAACGCAATCTATTCTCCTGACAGAGAAACACAGTCTATTCTCCTGACAGAGAAACACAATCTATTCTCCTGACAGAGAAACACAATCTATTCTCCTGACAGAGAAGCACAATCTATTCTCCTGACAGTGAAACACAATCTATTCTCCTGACAGAGAAGCACAATCTATTCTCCTGACAGAGAAGCACAATCTATTCTCCTGACATAGAAACACAATCTATTCTCCTGACAGAGAAGCACAATCTATTCTCCTGACAGAGAAGCACAATCTATTCTCCTGACAGTGAAACACAATCTATTCTCCTGACAGAGAAGCACAATCTATTCTCCTGACAGAGAAACACAATCTATTCTCCTGACAGAGAAACGCAATCTATTCTCCTGACAGAGAAACGCAATCTATTCTCCTGACAGAGAAACGCAATCTATTCTCCTGACAGAGAAGCGCAATCTATTCTCCTGACAGAGAACCACAATCTATTCTCCTGACAGAGAAGCAAAATCTATTCTCCTGACAAAGAAACACAATCTATTCTCCTGACAGAGAAACACAATCTATTCTCCTGACAGAGAACCACAATTTATTCTCCTGACAGAGAAGCACAATCTATTCTCCTGACAGAGAAGCACAATCTATTCTCCTGACAGAGAAGCACAATCTATTCCCCTGACAGAGAAACACAATCTATTCTCCTGACAGAGATGCACAGTCTATTCTCCTGACAGAGAAACACAATCTATTCTCCTGACATAGAAACACAATCTATTCTCCTGACAGAGAAACACACACACACACACACACACACACACACACACACACACACACACACACGCATGCACGAAAGTATAGAAGAAGTTTAGTATGTGACTTTTATAGGAGAAATTGTTATTAAATATAATGCCATAGGTCAGAAATGAGTCAAATGATAGAAATAAAACCTACTTGAAGTGGAGTTGTTGCTCCGTGAAAGTGATTGATCACAGACTTGAACAAATATATCACAGACTGGAAAGTATCCATCACTACCATGACAAATTCACACGGCCCACAAAAGTGATGACTCACGTGGTAAGAGTCATGTGATCAATGTCATGTGAGCAGCTATCAATGTTGCAGTTCAGCACTCCTGGGTGCAATCTTTTTATTTATGTATCAATAAATAACAACACACCAATATCACTTACTTAACATTTTCATTTTCAGAATGATTTAGGTCAGGCTCAATTGGACAAAAGAACAAACTACTTTGACTTAATGATAACTGACATGTACAGCATATTTAGCTACTGTATCGGATTCTTCCACTTGTGTTTTTTATGTGTGTCATGTACCCAGTCTTTCTGAAGCAGAAGCATGCTTGATTATTTAAAGGTCATGTAGTGAAATGTGATTGCCTATTGATTTAATCCCATTGCCAGGTAAAGGTCTGAGCTAGTGTGTGTGTTTGGGTTTGGAATCAATGAAGCATAAAAAGTCAGCAGAACCATTTCCTCCCCTTTGTAGATACAGAACCGAGGTGCTGTCCTGGCTTTAACATCTCAGAAGGTTGCTGATGAAATTGACAGTCAAAAATTACATGTGTCTTCTTGTTCCAAAATGATCAGAGGAATTACACTGGCAAAAGAGACCACGTGTTACAGACTAATTCCAAGGCAGCAAAAATAACCAAGATGCCAAAACACATGAGCGCTGTAGACAGGGTGCAAAACATTGCAGGATTCCCAGAGCACACAACCGTGCATAACAAGACAAGCAAACAGTGGCAGCATTATAACAAACGAACCTGGATCACGGTTCCAAGACCGTACAAATACACAATTCTGAGAACTGTAGAGCTGATCATTGCATGCACTTACAGAGCCATAGTGGCTGTGTACAACACAAAGTGATGGCATCTATATTTACAATATATAACACAGAAGAGTCCATCTGGACAGACACTACCTACTGTACATGCTACTTTAAGAAACTGGGAACATAGATATATAAAAGTGCTTGATTTACAGCACATGTCAAACGCTATACTCCTGATATATAACCAAAGGTACCAATAAAAAAAAAAAAATACCCAGCCAGAGCTACTTTTAGATTAATCTTGTGCAGCCTTGGACAGGAATAAAGAACCATAGTTTACTCTATACAACAGTCAGCAGTGAAAGCATAGCAATCCCATAGGATATACGAGTTCCAAACACCACGTGCATGGGCCAGGGTTAGTTCTGCATCGCAATGAATTGACATGAGCATTGACTGAACCTGTTTTACACATGGCCTTTTGCAGCAATAGACACTGAATGATAGCTGACACTTTTTGTAAGTGAAGGATACCTCAATAAAAAAATAAATTGTCTCTTCAGCACATACAGAAAGCTAGTGTTATCAGTTAAGAGCACTGATACGAGAGAACTAGCTGAAATCTATCTGTAAAAGCAGGAGTGCAACTTGAACAATGTCTGGCCTGTGCAAATTGAATTTCCATTCTTACAACTCCTTCCTGTCCTGGGGCTAATGCTTAAAACCTGCAGGCAAGGTGTCCACAGCTTTCTATTACAAATAAAAGACAATCTTACGTTACATTCTAGTCACAGGGGAAAGGAAATGAAGCAGCCCTAAAGCCCAGACTGCGATGTTCATATTATATACATATTGCTGTTTGTATGGAGGTATAAGACAAATGTTTACTGCACTGCCAATACTGGCACCATCTGAATTACCTTGTTTGAAAATGCATGCATGTTTACAGGCTCAATTGAATTGAGACTCTGCATGTTAGCCATGGACAAGGGTCCAGGACAGCAATTAGATCCAAGCCATGTGAATGAGGTACTGAGTGCCCTTGGACAATGCATCCCCCCTCCATGCAGCTCAGTCTATAGAGTGAGACCAATGTGGATCCTGGATGTTATCCTGGAACAATATAACAGCATCAAGTATCACAACCAAGATTCGAAATAGATTTCCCCAGGGAAAGGAAAATATGTTGTCTCATTAGCTTTGAATCTGACATATACTGTATACTGAAAATCCATTGTAGTGTAGTGTGCTGGTAGTGAGGCTATATATATATATATATATAATATGTGTGTGTGTGTGCGCTACAGGTGCCTCACTCACATAACAGGCCTAATTTTTTTAATTGGAGTTTACACATGGGAAGCGAGGGTGACAGCACTGGAATGCACCAGTAAGGTCATCTTGAGGTTGCATTGATGCTGTTCAACTGCTGATTGGGGCTTCAAGCATCAAGCTTCAGCCTCTTTAAGACACACAGATGCCTTTGGACATGTGGGATTGTACCTCCGCCAACCTCTTTCCATTACTGTCAAATCGTTTGAAAAAAGCACCAATTAGTGTGCCTTCGAACACCCCATTCTCACCCCCCTAGACAGCCTGTGGACAGAGGAAAGGTCTGTATAAATTACTTCTCTAGTTTAGCTTTTAACTATAAAGATTGGCTGCCTTGGTATACCAGGGTAAGAGCACAGTAAAGCATAGCCTGTAGCATGTCCAAATGTACTGTGGCATAGCATTTAAATTAACCATGATGAGCATTCACTGCAGGTCCTTACTTTCAATCTAAACAAGGGCTGGACCCCTCCATTCGGTATACATGATTCCTGACCCCTTACTCATTATTCATATCAAGACCTCCGGATCCTCTCAGTGAAGGTTTCATTTCAGTAGTAAAACGTATTGTTATGAGGGATGGAACTATGATGGTTATTCTGGGAAATATTACACAACTACTGCGAAAACTCTTCTTTCACAGGTTTTTTTGTTCTTGTTGTTTTGACCCCTCAAGCCCATGCTAACTATCTTTCTGCCTTATGCTTTTTACAACAAATGCATCTTCACATTATCAGCTGTATAGTTGTACACAATTCTGAGCTTGGTGCAGCAATATAGTGAACCATTCTGCAAGCATAATTGAATGAAAACCGTTGTTTGCATTTATACCAATTAGGGAGAAAATAAATCTACAGTGTCACTGCAGGTCCACTGTGGCTCAATTACCTTCTGATTTGGAGCCTGAAGCATTCGGCGTGCTTGTTTTGCTGCAGAATCCTCGCTCTGGTCTTGATAAAGGATTTGAATAGACTTCGTACAGTAAACACAATTAACATCTTTAAATTCTTAAATTCTTAAGTGAATACCCATACTAATCAATGATGCATTTAAACTAATGAATGACTCACAGGCAAACAATTTAAAAATAATTAGTTAATGCTTTTCAAACTGATTTTTTGTCAGGTAGGATTTGGGAAATCTATACACCTGTTCTGTTGGGCAATTAAATAGTAATTTCTGTTTAATTATCCATAAAAGCTGTTACTTCTTTTTTTCCTGCCAAGAAAATAAAGTAGATTTTGTTTTCTATTTCCACTATAAAGATTTCTCTGGCCTTTAACACCAGCAGTTGTTGAATCAATACATTTAATGAAACAGGAATGTTAAGGAATTAGAGAATTCATTTAATAATTATTAAGAAAAGCTGGGTGTTAGCCATGTCTGGGATAGAATTTGGGAAAATATATTCACATCTTCTAAAAACATAGCACACCAATTGATTCATTTTAAATTTGTACATAGATTTTATGCTACCCCATATCGTCGATTTCAAATGAATGTTTCTACTGATAATCTGTGCCATGGGTGCACTCTAGGGGCAGTCGGCACTTATCTCTATATGTTTGGGAATGTCCATGTATCCAAAGTTTATGGAGTAGCTTATTTTTTTTAAGTTTATTTGTAGCTACAGCTCTCTCTAAACTTATTAATATAGAGGTGCCTCTGTGTCCTGGTCTGCTCCTGCTTGGAGATGACTCTCAAGTTGTGCTTAATTTACAGACAAGACGACTCTTTCTTGCGGGGATGACAGCAGCAAAGAAGGTTATTTTGAAGGGCTGGTTGGAACCTGGTATAATCTATAACTGTGCATGGTTACACTTTCTCTTAGATATCTCACTTATGGAGAGGTCGACAGCAAGATTGCACCAGGCCAGTGCTAATCCCTTAACTACATGGTCTACTGCTATCATTCTTAAAGACCTCCATTTCAGTTTGGGACCAACAACTCACTAGAATATATATCTATATGTATATATATATATATATATATATATATATATATATATAGAGAGAGAGAGAGAGAGAGAGAGAGAGAGAGAGAGAGAGATAGATATATATATATATATATATTATTTTTATATTTAATTTGTTTTGTATTATGGGTTATTATGATTTTTAATGTATTTTTATTTTACGCTTTATGTTTTTATATATGGTATGTATTTTTACATATTTATGTATTCAACTTTTTCTTTGCCCCCCATTGTAAAGATTACAATAAAAATAAGATTGTTAAAAAAAAAATAAAAAAAAAAAATTTAGAAATAGACTGTACTGTAAAAATGCAATAGGCAGCTGTATAATTTATCAATGGACCGATGGGAGAATCCAACAGATGATCTATTTGTATATGCCTAATTTGATGAGATAGACCGTTTCGCCTCAGTCAGAGCCCAGTACTCCAGGTAGATATAATTAAATTTGATTTTTAACTGGGAAAAGGTGTTTGGGGAAATTAAAATATAAGCTAATTCAATAAACAGAAGCAATATGTGGAAACGTATTGATTTGGGTTTGATTCACATATCATCACCCATGTGCTAATGTAATCTGAAAACATATAGCTCTGTATTTATTGCATGGACCTACAACAGTTTCTAACATACAGAGTCCATCGTTTATCTTTGGTTCATTTTAGACATTTTTAAAGAGAGAGTTTCATGAAGTTGCATCATTTACGTTTCTCCTGAGTTCTTTGTCTCGGCGGGTAATTTCCTTTTACAGTCGTTGACTTTTTAAGCTGCTACTGAGATCAACCTTGCTTTCAGCACTCCCTTCATTTCTCACGGCTTTTTAGCATGGCCTTTTTTTTCTTCTGTAACATTTATAGATTATGTAGAAAAGCAGACAAAGGCTGCATGAATAGATTATGCTTAAAGGTAGTCTGTTATTTTTATTTTTATTTTTAATAACTTTCTGATTCATTTCTTAAATGCCAGGTCAATTAATCATTATGTAAATACAAATTACAAAAATATCTATAAAGCAATGTTTATTTATAATACAGGTCATGACCTTATAAAGAACCAGTGAGCTGTGTAAAACCTGTAGGCAGCACACAGCCAACTGATTTCCCCTTCCTTTGAAAATAAAAAGCATAACACAATTCTAATCAGGGTTATGTTAAGGAGCAGGGCCATGACTCACAACTCAGTCAATATGGTCGTTTCCAGCCTGTGGTAAAATATTCTAAATGGTCTCAGAAGGTGTTTCTAGTTCTCCACCCAAGTCTTTAGTTCAGATAATAGGTTTCAATTACAGGTTTAATAAAAGCAAATACAACAAAGTGACCAGGCTACTTAGTCATGGATTTAACAGATGACTGAGTAATAGTTAATAAAACTGTCAGCATGCAGGGATCATTTGTCAGCAAGATCATCAAGAAATAACATGTTTGGATTGTTTCTAATCTTCGTATTTTCTTTTCTGACATTATTATTTATTTATTTCTTAGCAGACGCCCTTATCTAGGGCGACTTACAATTGTTACAAGATATCACATTATTTTTACATACAATTACCCATTAATACAGTTGGGTTTTTACTGGAGCAATCTAGGGAAAGTACCTTGCTCAAGGGTACAGCAACAATGCCCCCCTCCTGGGACTGAACCCACGACCCTCCGGTCAAGAGTCCAGAACCCTAACCACTACTCCAGGCTGCTTGAATATGTTTACTGTAACCTGTCTCTGACTTTCTGCAAGGGACATTGAAAATGCAGTTTTGATGAGGTTCTCTTTAATAAAAAGTAAATCCATTTGCAAATAACCCTGAAGTATTGTGTGTGTTCAAAAGCAGCTGTCTGGATTGATCTTAATCACGTATTCACCATCATTTTAAATTCTTAGCAGTGGGGAGTGACTGGCTTTTCAAAGTCAAGGTTTTAAAGAAAGATGCGTGAAATGAAGAATGTCAAGGTTGGTATTTACATATTTATTTTCCAAAGAACCTCGACTTCAAGTTCTTCCATCTCTGAGGGGTTGGCTGGAAGAGATTCTGCTTGACCTACGTCTATGAGCTTTGTGAAGAACTGTATCAACTACAAAGTGTTTCATTATAACTGTAAAGTGTGGCAGCCCTGGAGAGAAGCTGGGTTTGAAACATCCCAGGGCTGCAAAGGACCATCGCGGCCAGATTTCGGTTCATGCTGATAAAAAATAAACAAGAAAGTTCAGTCACTGGTTTCATTGACCTAATATCAGCCTCCTTATCACTGCTGGCACAATTAACCAGAACAGATTTATTTATTGTGTTGGAAGAAATGGTGGAACTTAGGTTAAACATACTTCCTTCACAGCAGACATCCAGCATCAGCATTACTCCCTGAACTCCTTGAAGCAAGGACAGGCTAAGGACTTCCTTCATGGCAGACATCCAGAGTCAGCATTACTCCCTGAAGCAAGGACAGGCTAAGGACTTCCTTCATGGCAGACATCCAGCATCAGCATTACTCCCTGAACTCCTTGAAGCAAGGACAGGCTAAGGACTTCCTTCATGGCAGACATCCAGAGTCAGCATTACTCCCTGAAGCAAGGACAGGCTAAGGACTTCCTTCATGGCAGACATCCAGCTTCAGCATTACTCCCTGAAGCAAGGACAGGCTAAGGACTTCCTTCATGGCAGACATCCAGCATCAGCATTACTCCCTGAACTCTCTGAAGCAAGGACAGGCTAAGGACTTCCTTCACGGCAGACATCCAGAGTCAGCATTACTCCCTGCAGCAAGGACAGGCTAAGGAGGACTAAGCAAAAAAGCATTTGAAATTAAGCAATCCAGGTCTATAGTGGCTGATATATCATGAGGCCTTGGAAAATCAATCATCAGGCTTCCATCTGTGTGGAAAATGGTCTGCCTGAATGGGAAGATAAAATGAAGTTAATTGAGGACATGGCTGTAGAGGATCACCAAGTTTATTTTGCTGTCTTTTCGGTTTCCTAATTTTGTGTCTGTCCGTCACACTGACTGACGGGATTGGCATTCTTCCACTGCCTCCAGTTTTTCAGTTTTACGATGAAAGTGCCACATCTATCTCTTTGTCCACTTGCAAACTTTTTCATTTGGGCTTATTGTAAAATCCTGCTTATTTCATGGCAGTATAAAGATTGGATTCCAGTGCCTGTAGCTTTCTCAAGGTGAACTCGGAAATAATGGCAAAAACAGCTTTTTGTTTAATGATTCCTGAAGTTGACAGACTTTCTAGAGGCAGCAAAAAAAAAGAATGCAGCATCATCATCTTATTGTGTTTCTTTAAAAATGTATGTATTTCTTTAAAAAAAAAGAAGTATAAGGAATAGTCATATGCAGCTCAAGGAATGTGTTTTCATTACATACATTTTTAAAGGACAAAAAATGCATTTATGCTCTGGAAAAAGGTGTCCCTATGATTTATATTATAACAAACAATGTCCCTGGTTTCAGCACACAGTGCTAACCCCAGTTATCTTCAGATAATAACCCTATTCTTAAGAAAAAGAGAAGCCAACATTTTACAGAATGGAAAACCTTCCTTTTTCATTATTATAGAATGTGAAAGAACATGTTGCTTCCATCAATTTCCTTTTTAATGTAAGCTTGTGTGGGCTATAACATCCCTATTTCAGCATACTTGTACTGCAGGGTATGTTATTTTTAACTACATGCCAATACCAATTGGTCTTTCATCAAGTGTTTACTTACGTGCTGTCCGTGGCTGCCGCAGCCGGGTTGGGGCTCTACTAAATGTGAAATGACTCTGCTCATTTTTTATTTGTATTTTTTTGGACTGTTCACAGTGGAGCGTCCTTCACATCTCCACAATCTTTGAAAAAGCCGAATTCAGATCTGCGACTCATCTTTGAACAGCAGAAAGTATAAACGAGAACCCACCAAGGGAAGAGTTCCTTTTGAAAGCAGTTGGGGTTGCCATAGCAACCTCACTGCAGCCATCTTCCGCTAACACCAAGAACTGCTTTTGTTTCTGCAAATACATCTTGAATGCGTGATTCTGGTACCATCTTCTTTGTGTTATTCTTCTCATTCTTCTTCTTAAAGTTAGTACAGCCTTGCTCAATTCTATTAGAGGATTAGTTCCTGTCAAGCCATTATATGGATAAAACATACCCAGACAAAACAACATACAATTGTTTTCTGTTTTTATTTTTAGTTTGGAAGATGAGAAAACAGTGGTGTCAATGTGTCTGCGTCCTTTAAAAATATATCAGTAAGATACATTTATTTTAAATAGGCCTTGGTAGCCACTAATAAAACAACCCCAAAAACTATAACAAGACCAAGGTACGAAGGAGTCAATAATGTCTTAATGCTTCTTATACAGCATCCACAGAAAGCTTCCATTCACACCCCTACCAGCTCCCATGTTAGGCTTTCTGTTTTCCATGTCCATTGCCATTGAGTTCTGATACCATACCCTACAGGCGTGTGAGTGGGATTGATGGCTATTAGCTGTTGCTGTTTGGTCTCCCTGACGTACTGTAGGATGGTATTCATCTATTTATCTATTAATATTGGTTGCATTTATATGTAATTGAGCAGTTTGCCCTAACATATAAACTGTGTCTGCTTTCATGCAAATAACTAGATACAGTATTCCATCTTCAGTACATGGCATGACTTCACACAGAGCATCTCTCTTGAAAGAACAGCAAAGCATCTCATTTATATAAATAGTTGAGTGATTCAGTACATGGCATGACTTCACACAGAGCATCTCTCTTGAAAGAACAGCAAAGCATCTCATTTATATAAATAGTTGAGTGATTCAGTACATGGCATGACTTCACACAGAGCATCTCTCTTGAAAGAACAGCAAAGCATCTCATTTATATAAATAGTTGAGTGATTCAGTACATGGCATGACTTCACACAGAGCATCTCTCTTGAAAGAACAGCAAAGCATCTCATTTATATAAATAGTTGAGTGATTCAGTACATGGCATGACTTCACACAGAGCATCTCTCTTGAAAGAACAGCAAAGCATCTCATTTATATAAATAGTTGAGTGATTCAGTACATGACATAACTTCACACAGAGCATCTCTCTTGAAAGAACAGCAAAGCATCTCATTTATATAAATAGTTGAGTGATTCAGTACATGGCATGACTTCACACAGAGCATCTCTCTTGAAAGAACAGCAAAGCATCTCATTTATATAAATAGTTGAGTGATTCGGTACATGGCATGACTTCACACAGAGCATCTCTCTTGAAAGAACAGCAAAGCATCTCATTTATATAAATAGTTGAGTGATTCAGTACATGACATGACTTCACACAGAGCATCTCTCTTGAAAGAACAGCAAAGCATCTCATTTATATAAATAGTTGAGTGATTCAGTACATGACATGACTTCACACAGAGCATCTCTCTTGAAAGAACAGCAAAGCATCTCATTTATATAAATAGTTGAGTGATTCAGTACATGACATGACTTCACACAGAGCATCTCTCTTGAAAGAACAGCAAAGCATCTCATTTATATAAATAGTTGAGTGATTCAGTACATGGCATGACTTCACACAGAGCACCTCTCTTGAAAGAACAGCAAAGCATCTCATTTATATAAATAGTTGAGTGATTCGGTACATGGCATGACTTCACCCAGAGCATCTCTCTTGAAAGAACAGCAAAGCATCTCATTTATATAAATAGTTGAGTGATTCAGTACATGGCATGACTTCACACAGAGCACCTCTCTTGAAAGAACAGCAAAGCATCTCATTTATATAAATAGTTGAGTGATTCAGTACACAGCATGACTTCACACAGAGCACCTCTCTTGAAAGAACAGCAAAGCAACTCATTTATAGGAATGGAGGAACTGATTTCTTCCATGACAGAAACACAAGATCCAGAGAAGTGAATGTTTCAACAGCAAGTGAGTTTTATTTTTCAATGCATATTTTTTATCCCCCTGTTATTTAACAGGTCATAAACTTTCCTGTTTAATGAATGCTGTCTACAAAATAGTGCTGACACTAACAATGGACTGAAATGCAGTTTTCGCCTTTAAATATACACCTTTGCTTTTGTCAATCAATACCTTGTAGGAATTTCTGCTTAGAGTTGCAAAGTGCCAAAGTACATGGGGAAACAATTCCATTTGCAACCTTTCATCAAACGCAGGAAGAAAAAAAAGAAAGAAAGAAACAGGATATTTCAAGTCTGGAAATGTACCAACATCTAGAGCCTTCAAAAGCAAGCCATGTATTGACCTAGTAAAAATATCATTTAGTAGGTAGCTGTAAAACATGCCCCTGAATGAATCCAGCATTGAAGTCTTTCTAATAAGTTATCATAACATGTTCAGCAGATTTTTTGTGTGCCTCTACTTTAAAACGATGGGATATGTATTTCTGTTGACAGCAAACTGGCATGCAATAGATCTAATTAGTAATGGGCAAGCATACAGCATAGCCTTTCAGCATTTAAAGAAGCTTTACAACCCCCATGCAGCCCTTTGTAACTCTGAAAGATTCGTAGTTTATAGTTAAACTTAATTGCATCAACTTCCAAATGGAATGCAAATGCCAGAAAAAATAACATTATCTTATAATACTTGCTTAACTTCCGAATCGAACTGATTTACTTCCCATGAAATGCCAACTCCAGCCAGTCCCCTGCTGTCTTTGTGAAGCACTGCTGGTTTGTGTTGCTGATTGAACTTCCATGGAGGATTTTACCTGTGTGTGGAATCATTTTCCGCTGGAATTAACCTGATGTAGCTGTTATGAATAACATGTGTTGGGTATTTTGGTGACTGGATACATCTATATATATATATATATATATATATATATATATATATATATATATATATATATAATATTAAACATTGCACTGAACTGGGTCTGTAAATAATTGAACAGCATGGAAATCATGTGAAGGAATGCTATATAAAGGTTGTTGTGCAAGGGTTAAGCTAGCGTGCCCAAGTACTTGAAGTACATAATCAGGTTCGGGCCATACAGCAATTATTATGTGTTGGCTTCTTATTAGAATGCAATTTATTTTTTTCAGTTTACCCGTCTCATTTTTTATTTATAGGCAGCATTTTTGATTTTAAGAGACTTAACATATTTGAACATGATTGGAAAACTATCTACCAAGTACAAGGCCAGAACTGAGGCATGCTTTAGGTCAGTGCCCCAATACACTAGCAGGTATTCTTTTCTTATATCTAGGTGCCGTTATGAACGCTGATTCCCAAGCTGATATACTCACATTCATACTGTGATTAGATGGCTTCCATTGTGCTCAGCCAGCAAAGAATTCCCTCAACTCGGCTGTTATTTGAACTCCTCTCTTGAAGAAACAGAGTCATTAAAGTTTACCAACCCTGGGAGATTGGAGCTAAAAAATTGACATTTTAGCCACTTGATAACACATTTTGTAATGGCACTGTATATACACATGTGGTTGTTTATTCACAATGCAATTTCAGTGCCATAAAATATGTAATTATTGTGTTGCTGATGTCCTAATTGAATGTAATTTCTAAAAAAAAAAAAAAAAAAAAAAAAATCCCTAATTTGTTAAATAGAAAAAGAAGATGGATGGCTACTTTAATACAAGAGCACGTCATATACAATGTTGTTACATTTAAAAAGTAGAATTATTGGGCTCCCGATTGGCGCATCCAGTAAAAGCACTCGCTAGAGTGCAGGATGCGCTCTATAGCCTGGACGTTGCGAGTTCGAGTCCAGGCTATTCCACAGCCGACAGTGGACGGGAGCTTCCAGGGGGCGGCGCTCAATTGGCCGAGCGTTGCCCGGGGGTAGGGAGGGTTAGGTCGGCCAGGGTGTCCACCAGCGACCCCTGTAGTCTGGCCGGGCTCCTGCGGGCTTGCCTGTAAGCTGCCCAGAGCTGCGTTGTCCTCCGACGCTGTAGCTCTGAGGCGGCTGCACGGTGAGTTCGCAGTGTGTAAAGAAGCGGGCGGCTGACGGCACACGCTTCGGAGGACAGCGTGTGTTCATCTTCGCCCCTCCCGAGTCAGCGCAGGGGTGGTAGCGGTGAGCTGAGCATAATAAAAAATAATTGGGCATTTCAAATTGGGGAGAAAATAATAAAAACTAATTGGCAATGACTAAATTTAAAAAAAAAAATTAAAAAAAAAAGAAAAGTAGAATTATAATAGGTTCTTAAGACAGGGATCCAATACCATGTCCATCATGAATCCCACCACCTGCATACTGGATCCAATACCATCTGTTTTGCACAATGGCTGCCCACCACTACATGATCTTCTTGACCCTTTATCTGCCACACCTACTTCCCCATTGCATTGGACGTGATGCACACTCGGGGTGTCAAACTCTACTCGCCTCCATGACAGGCGTTTTATGAATGTGAGTCTTCTTGTTGTTTTTGTGTTAATATTATGCAATGCCAACATACACAGGGATAAACACATACACAGCGCATAGGATAATAAAGGTTAAAGGAAATAGGTATTTCTTCTACACAGTGCGTGGCTTTCTCAAGTTGGAATAAATAACTTATTCCCTATTTCGATAAAAAAAGATATGTACATTACACGGGTCCCTCAAAGGGTACCTGAAACCCTGATGTGTTATGTGGGTGTACTAAATGAAGCTGATGAGAGTCTAACAGCTTGCTTCTGTTCTGACGCTTTTCACTGGGATGTCCCAGAGGAAATGAGCAAATAAATCAGATGTTACTGAATGAGGCACACAGATTCCTGTCGTAATGATGTGACCTCCTCAGTTTGAAGACACGCTTCCACTGAGGCTGCTACAGCCTGTACAGGACAACAATGTGCTGCTACTGGGCTTGCCTGTCCTCCATCACTGTCCTTCAGTGAAGGGGAAAGCCTGGCTGTCTGAGTGGAGTCTGTCTATATCCACCTTCCTGCTGAAACCCAGTACAAACAATATAAAATACATATGTGTATTCTATTTAAAGAAAAAGGAAAATTGTATTTTACTTAAACATCACCTCAGGCATGGCAAAGTACAGCATAACCCTTTGAAAACTTGTATGACTGCATTGCGAGCCAGCCTTTCTCTGGAACCTCAATGCTGCTTCTTATCCCTTGTACAGGCACTTCCAAATGCAGCTTTACCTGATCCCTCATTGTTCAAATGAAGCACAGCGAGCATTCATCTGGGTCAGCTGAGCAGCAATTCACCACTGGACTGATCCCTTTTCATAAATAGATAGCAAAGAAACAGAGTGATCCAAGTCCAAAAGCTGTCTTTATTTGGTAGATTGATCAATACAGACGATGATGGGAAACAATTCTGTATGTTCTTTGAACTTGTGTTCACGGATCAGCATGGCTCTCAAATAGTCACATAGTGATTTTGCTCTTCTGGTGTGTGATTTGATGTTTGATTGAATCAATATAACCTATTGATCTAAGAAGGCATTCAAACGCAAACCCGGCTGAAATGGGAATCAACAGCAGCAGGCATGGGGCAATCAGTGTGTGTTGCAGTCTCACCCAGGGGGAGAACTCTCCATCCTGAGGATTAGGGGAGCACAACTGCCTGAGAAAACCAATAAAAAAAGAAGGACATACAGCTAATTCAATTGCTTTGCTCATTGTGACATTCTGTCAAAGTGGACGACTTCAGCTGGGATTTCCGAACACTCTGAGACAGCTTTGCAGAGCTGTGCCTTGCTAATGAAACCCTGCAGTTACTGGAGTTCGCTGAAACCCCTGGCATTGGTGCTACAAAGTATTTAGAGCAGCTTCTCGAAGACAATTTCAGACTTGTTCAATCAAACTACTCTGCAGGAAAAGAGAATCGTAATGGACCCTGCCCTCAAAAAGCAAATGACTTCTGAACAAGGTTTGATTCTGTGTTCTTTCACACAGGCGTATCTTATGCAACTCAGTAAGATTAGCGAAGGACCACAGCAATCTGTAGCAGGGATTTATTTGAGAAGTTAAGAGCATATTAAAGTGACTCCCCAGAGAGAATACACTTATATCTAAGTTTACACATACAGCCAATACTGTATATTTATACATCATACAGCACTACTGAATATAGGTCTAATATTACTATGGAAACCCTTTCACGTAATCTGAGATTTCCCTGGATACAGAGAAATCTCTTTACATGGTCATCTGACCTCCAATTGAAACCAATTTCAGTTTTTTTGTTCTTCTCATACAAAGCTTCTACCTTAGAATTGCCTCCTAAATGTCAAGGTTAGTTATGTACTCAACAAAATATGAGTCAGATGAGAACCAGTAAAAAGCGATCAGCATCAAATGATGAAATAATTCACTCATGGTCAGACAATGGCATTCTAAAAACAGATATCAAATCAGATATCAAATACCACATATATAAATGAAAATGTAGCATGGAAGTCAATAACTATTAAAGCAGATGGGAGATGTGATACAGTGACTACAGGATGCACACTATACTGCTTATCTAAAAACGCCTGTCAAGCAACCTTCAAATATTAGTAACCGTATGCTAATTCATTTAATATCTACCATAGCTTCATATTTATTCAAAACCTGAATAGTGGGGTTTCAATATATTCTCATACTGAAAACTGCTTTGAAGGTGCATTGCATGGGGGTATAGTCAGTGAAGAATATGCTTGCGTTCTGTAAGTGAAGTAGAAAAGATGGTTTGGCGTGGATTCACACTGCAGAGGTGGTTTTACATCACTTTACTGTCCTATAACAACCAATTCATGACCTATATTATCTTCAAAACTCTGTATATTAGTACAGATTTCCAAGATGGCAAGTTCACTAGAATTCCAATGAAGGTACTGTGGACTGTAATGGTATTGTGGACTGTAATCTTTCAGAACACAAGACTGATAACAGTGTACATGCTGATGATGGAAGTCTTTGGTCCCCTTTTACTAAGGGATACGGTTGAGACAGCTCTGCAGATTTGTAGAGTATTACAAAGGGAGTGACTTGACTGCACAATACAAATGTTGCTTCGCTTGGGACCTATTTATTTGATTGCGTAAAACATGATATATTGCATCCGCTGTGGAGGAAGTCCCAACATCAGCAGTGCTGTGAGCTGCAGAATATCAAACAGCACTTCAATTTGTCATAACAAGATCAGCCACTGAGCTGGATATTTCAGGGAACCATGCTTCCGTGAGTCAAGATAATGGCCCTAACTTAGAATTATAGGCATTGTGTAAAATGGAGAAAACAACGTAGCAATTGAAGACCATTGTCATTCCTCCTATGCTGAGCTGCTGCTGTTTAAAAAACCTAAACCTAACCCTAACCCTTTTCTGATACAATTGTGTACTTACATACAGCATGCAAAAAGTTTGACACATTAAGTATATTGTAACTATGTATAATAACATTTAAGTGTGTGTATTTACTGTGTAACTACTATGTAAATACACAGTAATTAGAGACACTTAATATACAGTGTTACCATATGTTTTATACCCTTTTTTCTATCATTCACACAGTGACCGGAGGCTGTAACTGTAGTTGCTTTGATTGCATATTAAGTTGATTGCATATGATATTCAAGCTGGGTCTCCAGGCAGCTCACTCTGTTGAGGCAATAGGAAAAGTCCAATCGGACTCTGCTCTGCAATATCCCATTCCACCCTTTCATTGGAAGTTGCTCAGTGGTTTTCCTCTTCTCTCTTGGGGAATTGCCAGCCCATCTGTAGGATCACTCAAATAATTAAAAGAGATTTTCTCTTTGGTCTTGTAAAAAATCAATTTGTTGTAGTCAGTATTTGCATAACCAATACATTTGCTTTGGTGTTCCCTGGCTGTTGGCTTTGCATAATTTGTTTGGTGGTGGGCTCTAATGGCATGATTATATGATCTTGTGTTTCTGGTGAAATTGAACATACTGGCTACAAAAGATTTTTTTTAGATGTTCAATTGAATTACTGTATTATATTTGATACCAGTTTTCTAAAGTCAGTAGGTGTTTAACGATTAATCTCTTTGAAAAAAGGGGCGTGTATTATTATATAAAATATTCAACATCAGCTATGTTTGAAGCTGCATATGAAAATGAAGTATCTGTCACAGTGCATCTGTTAACCTGGAGCACTAGAAATACGTACATACGTTTGATTACATATGACATGCATATGGTCATTTTTATATTCACAAAACATTAATAATGTGCATTCCATAAGATCTCAGTTTTAAATCATTTGGAGGTTGTAACAAAATGCAAGTCTTTAAATAAGCTGCTGCTTCAGAAAGCAACATTGATGTTAACTTTCTAGGTTTGTTAGACTACAAATATAAAAGAAAAAAGAAAGATAATCAGGAAATGTGCATCTACAATGAAACTGAGGATCCGATACTTCACATTGTTGAAACTGAACATATAATCCAGTTGAAACTATTTCAGATTAAAAAGCAAATGTATGATCAATATATTCAATGCCTCTTCTTGTCATCTATACCAACACGTACCACAGAAACAGTTTGCAAGATTGTTTCATTATGTTGTTACCCCTTTCCTTTCTTATCTTCCTTGAAACTACAGTACTTCCAGCAACACTATTTTGAGTGGCATTGATCGGTATTCAACTGATCAGCAATTGCACATTTATTGGAGTTAATACGCTATTACATATGTCACTCAGAATCAAGCTTTCTTATAGCTGTGTCCCGATCCATGTGGAAACACACTTTATATACCACAGTGAAGCTATGAATGCAGCAGCTCACATGCTGTGCACTGGAATTGCAGCAAAGACAGCCATGCATGTATTTATTTGTTTATTTATTTATTTATTTTCTATCCATCCATCAGGTGAGGGTTTGGTTTTGTATACTTGGTTGGTCAAAGGAATCCATTGTTAATTATGTTTAATTTGTGATTTTAAGTTTTTTACTGAATCTGTGGATGGACAGATCATTACAACTTAAATTGCTGACAAACAGTTTGACAGTGCTGTATGATGAAAATTGATTTGGTTTTCCAAGCCTTGCTCGTCAGGATCTAAGCTTGTGCGTGACTTGATTGAATTCCTTTAGCATTTCCTTGATAATCCCCGATCTGTCTATTTAGCAAAACCAAAACTTAAAGTAATCAGTATCTGCATAAGCTTCAAGTCTTGTAAAATATAACATGTCTTTCCTTTTATTTTCTAAATTACAGTTATTTGCATTTAGAGCTTAAACCCAGAGGCTAGTGTCATTTCTCAATTCAAGGTCTGTACATTCTCAGAAAAGCACACATATCTTGTGCTTCTGTTCTATATTAATTAGGAGAGGTCACATGTTAGTGACTCATACACCAAATGAGATCTGTCATTGCTAAAGCAAGCTCTTTTTTATTGGTTCTAATTACACAAGACACCATACAGCTAGAGAATAACCAGCTCTATTAATTACATATGTCCAGGGATATCAGAACTCACTTGTACTGATAACAGAAACATAAGAGAGCTCTCGAAGCAATCTTCATATACTTAAATGTAACATTTTGTTTATTAGAAAATGTGAGCCATTCCTGTATTTTAATGCTGAATTGAAAGAAATTACTCTGTTGAAAGCTAGCTGATCAGAAGTAAAGGTTGTGAACTATTGTTTAGTCAGCCAAAGTTCGTAAGCATGTGAGCATTCCCACAGACTGAGTTCCTTCTTTTCATACACGGGATTCTGTAAGAAATAAGAACCTGGGTTTCAAAGCTGTAAGCGGGTTTCTGAGCATGAAACTGGCAGTTTGTGTTGTTTGATTCAACCTCAACAGTGGAAAGAGGTAAAACACAAAGTGATTGCAATGTTGGGATTAGATCAAAGTGAGGCTGGGTTTTGCACTGCATGTTGCTGGGCTCAGCAGCCCTGCTGTTTACAGTGTGTCTGAAATTCATTTCCGCAGCACAGAGATGCATAGACAGGTTGGAACAAGCCTGGGGTTTGCTGCTACACAGGTTGTCACCAACTTCGTTTTAACTTGAATAAATCAACAAGCACCACAGCTGATTGGCAGATGAGTTAAGCTTTGTCTAATAAAGCTATCAAAGTCCTCATTCTCTTAAACACCTTGCTCCAGAGATTTATTCCATTATCATATAAAGTAGACCCTCTGTGTAATGACAAATAATACAAGCAGTGCTGCTTTATGGTGCGCTCATGCGGTCTTCACTTTAAATATCACCTTCAACTGTTATCAAGAATGTTTATGGCATGCTGTGGCAGTGATGATCTGATAAAACATACTGCCATTGAGTTCTCCTTGGAATGATCTTAGTTTTCATGCCATAAAGCCTCCGCAGTTATAAAGCTAAGCACACATTATTCATTTCATTAAACTCCATCGATTACTCACCAGTTACACAGAATGAGTTGGATTCTAAAAAGTGTTGTAAATTATGTGAAGAAAATAAAAGCAAACAAATTCTCATCATGAGATCCTGTTAAGGCTTCTGGAAATGCTCTTGAAGAATTGCTCCCCACCCCCCACATACATAATTCTATATAAGCCAACTGGAAGGTATGTACAGTAATGCCACCTGCTGGAGATTTATTCTGTGAAATAAATAACTTGCAAGTCTTCGGAAGACAATAAGAAATTAAAGAGTTCTGAGTTGCATAACTGCTGAGACCTGTAACTCTGAGCAATATTTCATTCAGAACTGGATGAATCATAAACGCATCTATATGCCAACTTCATCTTCATTTTACCACTTCATTAATATTAGGCCACTTACTGCAGTTGTATATCATGCAAGAGCAGTCTCAGTCTTGATGAATGTATTTCTGTGTTTTGCAGCTTTTTCAAGGCTATCCAATGGTGTTAACAGTTCATTGTTACAGCCCTATTGTTTTCAATTGGAACGAACGTCCGAACTGAAGAATCGAGTTAGTTTAATACAAAATCAAATGAAAATAACATGAACATGCTTCATGACTGATTCTAAAATGAAATAGTAACCCATGCTTCTGTCTGATGCTGTAAGGGAGTCATTATTAGTATATCTCAGCAGCTGTGCCCACAGGAACATCATATCGTGTTTGTTAAGAGCTGTTTCTTCAGTTTTTTCATTGTAATAATATGATTCTGCTTCAGTGTGCTTTTAACCCCCAAACCATCAGCCAGCTGGCCAAGGAAATGGGCTCCACAGTGCCAGTGAGGGGCAATAGAAGCCTCCCAGTAACCTACTGCAAGGTGGGCTGCTGTAAAGGATGCCCCAAACAGGCATGCCTCCAACCATCTCTGCAGTAAGCAGATCAGGGGTATTATTTAGCTTTCAAGCTCCTAAATGGTAAAACAAAGACTCTTTTAAAAAATCAGGTGGGCAAAACGATGAAGCATGGAGCATGTGGCTGACATCATGTCCCATTCGTTGCTATGTTTTACAAAGCACATAGTGTAAAGTAGGCTTCTTTATGCAGCATTACATTAGACTTCACATCCCTCACTGTGGTGGAATGCAGTGTCGCTGCAGGCAATGGTAATGTGGCACTGTCACAGGAATTGAATACATATTGCGCTCGTTTGAACACAATGTAGTCATTTAGGCACGGTAACATAATGGTATCTCTGGAGAAGCAATCATAATCCAGTATAATGCTAGTGAAGAAAAAAATGAACTGCAGAACTGCAGGATGTAGGCTCAAATATGCAATGCGCTGATAATCCATTGTAATTCACCTGCTCCTAAAAGAGATTACTAGCAGAAGTCTGAAATGCTGTGCCCCAGCTCCATGAAATGTCTAATGAAATTGGGTGCATTATTACAGGCAGTATTGTGTGCAAGCCTAGATGTCATGATTTTCAGAAGTGCCCAACTGCTTGAACTAATTACATTAGCTGCAAGACGTTTTTGTCCCTTCTTCCAGAATTAAGTGTCTTTCATTTTAATTATCAGTTCATTAAATTATCAGAATTGTCCCTAATTATCTCTCACAAGGGATTCTACAGTGTATTTAAGCTCATTCTACTTTTATGACAGTGTCGTAGATGCAGAACAATGGTCCTAATTCTTTCGTTTTATCAGCCCACATAATGTGACAGGTTCATTCGAAAATTACTGCGTGTGGAGTTCAATGAAGCCTTTTTTCTTAAGATTTTAAAAGAAAACCTGTATTTTATTTGTGATTATCTAAAAAGAAATGTAATAAAAGTGTAAATGGGGCATAATATTTGGAGTGTAGTTTGACTGTGGATCAGAGTCCATCAATAGGGGTTGATAAATGATTTATTACAATATGAAGAATAAGATAACTGTAAATCTGGTTAGTCCATGTGTGTGCTTTACAGAAACCTGTTACAGGAAATGGTTATGCATAGAAACCCCAAGCCCAGGAGCAGCTGAGCTTCAGATCGGAGGAGCTAGCAGTACCTTTCATTGCGGAGTGTAGGGCAGCTATTTGATAATGTAATACACTTTGTTGTTTTTCACTTGGTTCATTTTTTTTAAACAAATTGTCCTTTGCCCTGTTCAGTAGTGCTTTGAAATGCTTTGCTGTTTGCAGGCAGGCTGGGCTGGTTCACACTGAAGTTCAATGACTTCAAACTGTGTGTTGATATTGAATTCCCTTGGGTTAGCATGGTGCCGTATTACAGAGTAACACAGCAGGGGGGAAAAGCAAAAGCTCCCACACTCCGGCACGGAACCATGGGGGCAGCAGGTCATGCTGTCGATGCTTTTAGTCACACCGCCTGTGAATTTTACCAGCCGTTTGTGAAAGTGATGCAACATGATCTAATAAACTACTGTACGAAAGACAGGATGAACTGTACAATGCAATTTGGGTTGAATGTGCACATTTTAACATTAATTATTATTTAAATGTGGTACATAAGTAATTACAAACAGTGTAATAAAAGCTAATGAAAGGGTCACTCATGAATTACCAGGGTGCTTAGTATTTAACTCAAAAAAAGACATTTATTTAATTTGTGGAAATACAAAGCCAGAGAGGGAATGGCAGAGCCTGGGTGTACAGAAGCAGAACACCCAGCTGCCACACAGACCTACAGGAATGAGGGGTACCAAAGAATCTAAGAGAATGGAGAACTGTGCAGCGCATCAACAGAATTACAGTAATGAGGGGTACTAAAGAATCTAAGAGAATGGAGAACTGTGCAGTGCATCAACAGAATTACAGTAATGAGGGGTACTAAAGAATCAAAGAGAATGGAGAACTGTGCAGCGCATCAACAGAATTACAGTAATGAGGGGTACTAAAGAATCTAAGAGAATGGAGAACTGTGCAGCGCATCAACAGAATTACAGTAATGAGGGGTACTAAAGAATCTAAGAGAATGGAGAACTGTGCAGCGCATCAACAGAATTACAGTAATGAGGGGTACTAAAGAATCTAAGAGAATGGAGAACTGTGCAGCGCATCAACAGAATTACAGTAATGAGGGGTACTAAAGAATCTAAGAGAATGGAGAACTGTGCAGCGCATCAACAGAATTACAGTAATGAGGGGTACTAAAGAATCTAAGAGAATGGAGAACTGTGTAGCGCATCAACAGAATTACAGTAATGAGGGGTACTAAAGCATCTAAGAGAATGGAGAACTGTGCAGCGCATCAACAGAATTACAGTAATGAGGGGTACTAAAGAATCTAAGAGAATGGAGAACTGTGCAGCGCATCAACAGAATTACAGTAATGTGGGGTACTAAAGAATCTAAGAGAATGGAGAACTCTGCAGCGCATCAACAGAATTACAGTAATGAGGGGTACTAAAGAATCTAAGAGAATGCAGATCTCTGCAGCGCATCAACAGAATTAGGACATGCGTTCCCCCAAACTATATTTTACTTTCAAATTAATACAAAGCTCCACAGGCAGTCAGTGTAAATTAGAGAGAACAGGTGCAGTGTGCTGAGATGATGTAGGGTAATTAAGTTTGGGTCTGCTCTGATTAAGAAATGAACAATTTAGCATGGAAATATTACTGCAGTTGTACATAAAGGATATGTTCTAATTCTTAGTCATATACTGCAGTATTTTAAAAAGCTGACTTATCGGCATCTGAATAGTGAGCTGTGAGTCATTGTTATGTCTTTATGTTCAAATATCCTCCAAGTCTTATTAATCATCAGTGTCGCCTCTGTAAACCCAGCAGGCATTCATGTGCATGTCCACATTCCCTGCAATTAGGATGTGCTGTATTACTGTTTGAGTTGTGAAGAGGGGCTGACTGTGGCTCGTCAGATTACCTTCTCATTCCCAGCATCCAATGAGCTCAGTGCCAGGGCTGCTGCTTTGTGGCTTGATTGCAGACATGTAAAGAGAGTTGAAAGTGTCCAGAAGCTGGTGCTGCACAGAAGCTATCAGCACTACTTAAAGGAGTGGAAGTGGTTTGCTGGGTTGCAGAGAGCAAACACTTTTTCACAGTTACATAATGCACTCAATACCTTGAGCCAGCAAATAACATTATTACTGTACATGATGTCAAAATGCCTGTGAAAGCGCTGTTTAACCAGCACATATTGCTGATCCTCTACTATACTTGAGGGTGAATACCCCCAAGATGTGTTTAAAAAATGTAAATGAAAATGGAGCATTTTAGTGCTTTGTTTTTAACAGCTTACTAACAGGATTCCAGGTCTGTACAGATGAATGGTGATTGTAGTGCTCTCCATTGCTGTAGCATGATGAGCACAAACAGTCCCTGCAGGTTCTGTCTCCCTAACTAACCCTTGGGAGCACCAGAGCTAATGCAACACTCCCTCTGCAAACCCCAGCTAAGACTGCCAGCTTCTCACAGCCATGACTCAAATCTGAATCCTATATTCCATGCTTTTAGAAAGAACAATATACAAATTCAATAGAAGATTTTTCTAATTAATTACAAACGTGCACTACACAGAAATTCACTAAGATAAGCATGTGTAAGGAGCTGCAGCCTGCCTCCCTGTTCTCCACACTCACTCACTGCAGTCACATTTATCCATGTTGCAGTGACAGCTCCTCTGACAGCTGCTCTACTCTTTACAGCACTGATGTGAGGGAAAGCCTCTGCTGCTGTATCCATGTTGCAGCGATGGCTCCTCTGACAGCTGCTCTACTCTTTACAGCACTGATGTGAGGGAAAGCCTCTGCTGCTGTGGAACACCCTGAAACACAACAGATGCTACTTTGGATCTATTTTTGAAAACCTGAAAGCAAAGTGAGGAAGTTTAAAGTATTAGTACATCACTGTTCAATGCAGCAGTGTGGAGTAGTGGTTAGGGCTCTGGACTCTTGACCGGAGGGTTGTGGGTTCAATCCCCAGTGTGGGACACTGCTGTTGTACCCTTGAGCAAGGTACTTTATCTAGATTGCTCCAGTAAAAACCCAACTGTATAAATGGGTAATTGTATGTAAAAATAATGTGATATCTGTATAATGTATAATGTGATATGTTGTAACAATTGTAAGTCGCCCTGGATAAGGGCGTCTGCTAAGAAATAAATTAGTAATAATAATAATAAAATATGAGCAATTATAAATGATAACTTAGGTCATTTAACTGTACAAACAGCAAGCATCTTCATTATCCAACATAAGTTCAGTATGATGTATTTATTGTGATTAACAGACATATAGGAATATTTCATTGAACACTGTTTTTTTTTTTTTTTACAGTACAAAGCTTATTCTGAAGCTGTTTCAAATTAAAGCAAGAGACAAAGTAGAAATCAAACATCTGGCTCTTTCTGGATAACATTCACACCCTTCTAAAAGTGACATAGAGAAATTAAATGAAAACACGGTATAAACATTACAGATATTTTGATTTAACTGGTACCTCTGGCACTTAAATATTATATCTGGAGAGGGGCTGCAGAGGATCATGTGTCTATGCATGTTTGTTATTTGTACAGTCTACTGTGTGTGGTTGGGGGGTTGGTTGGAGAGGATCATGTCTCTATGCATGTTTGTTATTTGTACAGTCTACTGGTTGGCTAGAGAGGATATCACAAGATGAGGGGGTTGCTTGAGAAAGAGAGAGCACTGTGGAGGAGAAAGCAGCAGTGAGGATGAATGTTGTGATCTATATTTGATGTTATGATATACTTATCTGTATATACTTCAACATGTTTCCACTGCTGCCTGTGAGGTTTGAAAAAACAATGCTGCATGTAAAAGTTTAGCAGCTGCAATATGTTCTGTATCATAATGGCACAGAAGCGTGAGCGCTGTAGTGATAAAACACTTTACACTTTCATGTTGGAGATGCAATATTATCAAAAGATAAATGTTGCAAAAGATTACATTACTATAAAAAAATATTAAAAAATACAATACATTGGAGACACAGAGCTTGCATAGTTGTCTCACATGAAATTTCAATATAGTTCCATTACATAAATGTGCTGGAATTAGTAATGTGAGCTATCACTTCTCCTGTCTCAATCTGAAATGTTCCCTCTCACTCTCCCAGCAGCTTAAACACATCCCTTTTGCAGCCCTACTTCCAATGGCTCCTCCGGGTCTCAAGTCACTCTTTCAACAATGCACATTAATGAGGAATGACAGGCGCATAGCATCTCTCAGTCGATGGTAATTCAGGGGCAATTGGAGGCAGGTGACTTGTTGTGCTAAGCAATGAAACAGTCGTTACACTTTATAGATGAAGGTCTTTTGTCTTGCATCAGCATGCCACTGAAAATAAGAAGTATAAACAAAGAACAGGTTCCAGTACCAGTCTCTCACTCCACTGGCATTACACTGGAATTGCATTGCAGTTGAATTGCATGCAGCTTGTGGTAACCCTTTACATAGACTTCTGCATTGTATACTGACACCTTCGTGATTCTCATGATATTTATATTTCATCAAGAGTTCTAGGGGGGATTTTCAAAAGCTCATAAATGATAACTCCAGTGTTAATCAAATCAAATCGGTTTGTAGCCTATTTCATTATTAAATAATCGTGCTAATGTGATTCATGAAATGATGTTGATTTACGAAATAATGTTACTATCTTAACAAGCAGGGCTTCTTGTAACTATTTCTAATGTTTGCGTGGGAATTTAAAAGGAAATCTGTGTCAATTGTCACAATTTATCAGGAGTTCATTGGCACTTGGAAAAGGAGGGTTTAATTAATGAAAAAGTATATAACGCACCTTGAAACAGTATTTAAGTTCTTTGGTGTTAAATAAATAAACTACAGTGTGGCTTTGCTGGAGTGGCAGCAGTAGCAGCAGCAGTAGCAGCAAATGTAATTTTAGAGCTTGAATGCGAGCCTGAGATTGACAGACCCCGGCTGCGAAGCTGACGGCAGGGAGAGGATTTACAAGACCCGGCTTCATTTCTTAGATTTACCAGAACGCGATGTAAAAACTTGATTGCGTCTGGATAGGGCAGCTGTTGTTAGATTCTGCGGGAGGCAGCATTGTCCTTCCATGTCTCAGGGTCATTTCAAAGGGTCACGGGTGGCTTGATAAAGAGGGTTACCGATTACAGCAGTATCCCACTTAATCAGGAGCAGCTGCACATTATTTAAACGGTTGTATGACGCTGCTGGACTTCCCAGAGTAATGGGATTCATCGATTGCACACACGTGGCCCTGAAATCACCGCAGCACCGTGAGCATACATTTGTGAACAAAGGGGTTCCATTCACTAAGCATGCAGGTGATGCATCCTATAACATCTGGAAAGTATGTGCACAGCTCCCTGGCTCCTGTCATGACTTTGTCGTGAATTCAATACAGTAACACTGGTTTTTGACCCCTCAAAATGTCTTAAATAAATGAAACAGTCATGTTGTTAGAAGAGCAGGATCAATAGCAGGGCTTCAAACCTAGTCTGAAAAAAAATAATATATAATGGAACACTTGAGCCTATGAAAAATAATCTTTTTTTTTTTTTTTAAATAAGTCAATCACAGGCTGTGACTGCAACACAATAAATATGTGTCTTTCATTACAGCCCTTGTTTGTTCCATTGTAGCAGTTTTCATTAGAATTACAGGAGCATCCTTTAGGGACTGCTCTCGTGGGCGAAAATATTGAAAACAACAAACAAAGCTTCCTTAATATATCAGTCTACAGCAAGAACATGAATCTGTACTGGTAATAGGTTTCACTATTAGGAGTAAATTAATTCTGAATATTTTACTGAACTTACTGAACACTAAGTATCTGACCTTTAAACAAAATGGCAACTAATAATATCATTTCCCAAATTGAATGCATTAGCATTTCGTCCTCCTGTCTCCTGTCTTAGTAAATGCACGCTTCTGTGGCTGTAGTTACGGTACAGCCCCATACTTTAATAGATTATTATTAATCAACCTAACTTTGCTGACAGATTCATATGTGTCTGTCTCTTCATCATCAAGCAACACAGTATCTTATTTCATATTAACAATGTGAAGCTAGAAAAGCAGGCTGCATACGACTGACTCATCTGTCTGGAGTTGCATGCTGTAGTATACTGACACATGACAAAAGTGCACTAAAATGCAAAATGACATTTAGTAAACATTCATAAAGGATCTCCATCTGTTCTATTCTCACACTTGCAATTAATTAACTTGATACATATAAGGAGCTCTCCTACAGATTAGATTTTCTAGTCTTAAAAACCTCTTACTCGCTTAATAAGGCAAGCACCTACATGAGGAGGCTGAGACCCTGGCAGATCATTGCAATGAAATGCTTGTTTGTAGGTCACCAAGGTTAAACTGTATTTGTGCTCAGCAGATGGACTGGGTAATTGTACGGTGATGCTTGGAGAGGCGATTCCTTTAAGAGTTCAGCAGATCCCACTTCTTTACTGCTTTAGCGCCACCATTGATAGAAGCACATGCACAGGCAGCACTAGAGACAATAAGGAGAAAACGCTCAGCTGGTTTGTTTAGTGCACTACTGCCTTGCAGCACAGAGCCCTCAAGTAGGGTGTATGTCTGGAATTACAAACCACAGGAATAATTCAGGTGTCAGTTAAAGAAAGTCTTCAAATCATATTTATACGATCCCCAGTGATACCTCAAATTCTCTTCAAATGTTAAACTGACAAAATGGATAGAGCAAACATTAGCCAATGTGTGATACATCGTACTAGTTTCTTATTTATGCATTTGATTTTGTTATTCAGTGACCAGTATGTATGGTATTGTAGTGAATACCACCGCTATCCCTTTCTCTCAGGAAGCTGCCTCTTTCAGGCTCCCATTGGAAATATCTGCTTTTACATTCCCTGACATTCCCCAGTCATCAGAAGCTGCCAATCGGACTGCTGCTTTGTAAAACCTCTAAAGCGGAGATCACAGGCAACGTCAAAGCTTGACAAAAGCTGGGATTCTTCACCCTCACTATGAAGTTCACACAGGGATGTGGCAGCTGAGGAGTCCCTCATTTAAATGGGTTCAGGCTAGTATCTAGTTGATAACGAAGAAGAAGAAGAAGAAGAAGAAGAAGAAGAAGAAGAAGAAGAAGAAGAAGAAGAAGAAGAAGAAGAAGAAGAATCTTCGTGAGTATTGTATGTGGCAATTCAGTTTTGGAGAGCTGTACGAGTTCTGTAGGCATGTCTGAAGAACTTTTCTTCCAAAAGGGATTGACAGTCAGTTCAGGAATCCAGAATTAAAATGAGTCAGCAGCAGCTTCTTCAAACAAGCAGCATACTCATTAGGATTAAACCCCTGCTGTTGTGGTTTCCCATTGACAATACACAGACATTCTCATATCTGTAATAAATCAATATAGGTGTCCATGCTACGAGACTAAATATATATTGATGGGCTTGAGAGTGTGCTGCATTCTTTTGCAATCCAGCTGAGAGTACATATCTCCTTTTGAGACTAATTGCCCTTTTATATTTTGACTGAAGGAGTTTTGTCTTTAGAATGTGCTGTGTAACCTAAGCCGGTCCTAGCCTTGGTTGTGGGATCTCTCATGAAACGAGAGGCCTTTAGGCATTTGTATCATTAACTTACAGCAGATATTGCATCTGAAGTATTCAGCGAAAATCAAAGGTCCCATGGGAAGTATGATAGTCCAGCCTGAATGTTTTCTCAGAGATAACATCCACAGAGAGACGAATGCTCTGTGTCGGATAGATCCAGAAAACTAGAACGATTGCTCAGTGAAGCATTGTAGGTAAAAGCACAGAGTGCAGTATACATGATTGGATTCTGAAAACAACAGTCTGCATTCAGAATTGATTGTACATGTTATTATTGAAAGCATGTGAGAAGGTGCATGGTTTTAATGTTGACTAAGGTTAAATGCAATATGAAAACTACAAGAAACAAATAGTATGCATAATTGATGTTTATATTTAATGCATTATTACACAGTGCATTCACATACTTGAACAGTGTTTAAAAAAAACGAAATGTAAACAGAAAGAAATCATAGCCATGCGTAATTCTAAAGCGTTACTTCACTCTTCTATTCTACCCTTTTGATTGTATGCTGATTGATGTGTTTACTAGCAAATGTTACTAAATCGACTCTAAATCATTCAAGATGATTGCAGTCATTACACATGCAATTATACAGCATGTTAAACAATCTGTGAAATTGAGCAGTTTTTGTTTCAGATGGAGACATTTTGAAGAATTATTTAATCTATTGGTTCCAGTGACACTTGATCAATTACTTTGTCGATCGTTTCAGCAATAGTAGCCAACTCCCCTTGGAAAATAATAATTATAATAATAATATTAATAACAATAATAATAGAAATCCCTTCGGAGAAGGTGGTCTCTCTCTCTCATCTATGGACTCCCTCCAGGTTCTTCAAGATGAGGAATTTCTTGCAGTATCCACTATCCAGTCCTTTGCATTATCACCAGCAGTATCTCACACCTGACTCACAGACGCCTTTCTTTTGTAAAGATGCATTTTCATAGCAATGCTGAAAGGGTATTGGGTCATGTGATCAAGAAGGCCACCCTTACCTTTACATCACTTCATTACGTTATTTGGAAAGCTGTTGAAACGCGCTTTAATTTAAAATGATACAACATTTCCGTTCAAATGAGATCAACGTTTATTGAAATGGCCATTTTTACCACCTTGTGGTTGATGCACCCATGCCAGATCATGCAGGAAGTATCACCTCCAGCATGGTCTGCTTGAGCTGGTGGGAGCTGAAAGGGTGTTCTGTAACTCAGTGCTTAGTTATTAGAACTCAGGCTTTTGCAAACACCCACTAATATCAGTTTTGTAATTGAAAGTGCCATCACTGCAAAATGCATTTCATAGAATTATAAATGCGCAATGGTTGCACAGCAAGTATCCAATCCATTATGAGTAATTAGGTTGCCATGCTTACATCAATAATGCAGCAATGCTAAGTGACAGAATTATAAGATGACTGTGTTTGATTGCACGAAAGAGAGAATAGGGGCAAATCCCTTGCGAGTTGGGCTATCAAATATTATTGGGCATGTTATTGTCATCCCAACTTAATCTCTGGACTCATCAGCGCTAATGGATGTGATTTACTTGGGAGCTGAAAGGGGTTTAGTGAACAAAGCTTCCTGGAAATACACACTCATTATTTCTACACTTTACTACTGCTCCTGCTCAGGGATCGACATGAATACCTGCGATTGCCTAGAGCTGTGGTGAAGAAGCAGGGTCTGTTCAAACAATCTCAACAGCAGTGGATCTAACTAACCCCACTGATCACTGGAGATCATTCTCATTTCTGTACTGGGTTATGAGGCTACAGTATGAATCAAACATGATACCTCTTCAAATTTCACACTGTAAAATATCTGAAAGAGATTTCAACTCTGCTGCCGTGGAGAGGCTTGGAAACATATTCAGCAAGACCAAGTTTACCATTGTTACCTTATTTTAAATGCTCACGGGAGGCAATGCTTGTAATAAACCAGAGCCTACAGTTCATGAGGATTGTGTCAGTCAAACAAGGTTTCCTGCATGCACAAGTATAACTAAACTAGAACTCCAAGTAAAAACCATGGCAGTGCGGGAATTCCTATAAATCCTTAAAGCATCCAAACAATATGACAGACATAGCATCAGCGCCTTGATTTATAACATCATGTGCTATAAAGCTCTAAACTACATTAGTATTCCTAATACAAATAGCCACTGTAGTGCCGTTACTGTGCTTCTGCTACAAGATTGATTGCAAATGAAACAAATAGAAATGAACTGTGATTAATAACTGATCTCGGATGTGTATCATCTTATTATTCTAGCGCTAATGAAATGTACAATCTCCCTCACACTTGTACATGGTTGTATCCCTCTCACTGCATGCTACAGAGGCTGTGATAACACAGAAGGACAGAGCAAGCACTTCACCATTGATTTGGAAGCTCTATTATATATTTCTGAACACATCTCAATACATAACTCTGCCCCTATTGCTTACTCTGATGATTGGACCTGCAGAATGGGTAATCATGGTTATCAAACTTGGCAGCTTTAATTAAGATTTTTCTCCCACTCTCCCTGTGACATCAAGGCATGCCTGATGAAAGTAAACAGTGAGAATTGTACGAAGCTATGAGGGTGTCTTAAACTGACAGAATTCAATATTACTGTAGATTACGTCACATACAAAGCAGTGGTTAAATCAATAACTCAACCGAATGTAATCTCAGCATTCATAATTTAGTTCAGAGAGCAAGGCCTGCATGCAGTATACAGATTTTATACTGTACAAAATAACCACTTCTCTGTTAGACACAAGGTGGTCTGAAATTCATTAGCAATGTCAACACCACAGGTACTGAAAGCTATGCAGTTAAATCTTACTATATACTACTAAGAAACAGCATCGCTGTCACAACACAATGCCAAATGTCATGAGAATGGATCTGTATAATACAATGCTGGGTAACATACTGACTGTGTATTTACATAGCAGTTACTTAGTAAATACAGGTGACTTATACATAATTACAATGTTATTAAGCATATTTACAATGTATGTAATGTGTACATTTTTCTTTGCATGCTATAACCCTAATCCTAACCCTAACTCTAAACCTGACCCTAACCCCATAACCCTAACTCTAAACCTGACACTAACCCTCCTAACCCTAACTCTAAACCTGACCCTAACCCCAAAACCCCAACTCTAAACCTGACACTAACCCTCCTAACCCTAACTCTAAACCTGACCTAACCCTCCTAACCCTAACTCTAAACCTGACACTAACCCTCCTAACCCTAACTCTAAACCTGACACTAACCCTCCTAACCCTAACTCTAAACCTGACACTAACCCTCCTAACCCTAACTCTAAACCTGACACTAACCCTCCTAACCCTAACTCTAAACCTGACACTAACCCTCCTAACCCTAACTCTAAACCTGACCCTGACCCCATTACCCTAACTCTAAACCTGACCCTGACCCCATAACCCTAACTCTAAACCTGACATTAACCCTCCTAACCCTAACTCTAAACCTGACCATAACCCCAAAACCCTAACTCTAAACCTGACCCTAACCCCAAAACCCTAACTCTAAACCTGACCCTAACCCCATAACCCTAACTCTAAACCTGACCCTGACCCCCCTAACCCTAACTCTAAACCTGACCCTGACCCCCCTAAACCTGACCCTAACCCCGTATTTACTATCTAACTACTGTACACAGTCATTAGAGACACAATGCAAAGTGTTACCCAGTTTTGATATAATATTGTACTTGGTCAGTGGCATCCATATTTCGGGTGATTCGCACAGGGCACAGTTCCTCTGGGCTTCTCTTGTTTTCTTTGTAGCTTATGTTTAATGATGGTGAGTGCGTTATGAATATGGCCCTTTGAAAAGGAGGCAAAAGAAAGACAGAAATCTGAAACAATAAAATTTATTTTTTGTGATATGTGGGAGTCTGGCAATACATTTAATATTAGTTTTAGATATTTAGCCGAGAAACTGAGACATTTAATCATTTAGAGTGTTGTGCTAACAATTTACATAGGGTCAATTGTTATAATAAAACAAAAAACAAATCCTGCAAATATTTCAGATGGTGTAAGCTTTTGAATTGCATTCACAAAACTGCAATGCTGGAGACAATGACTGCTGCTTGGTATTTCCAAAGAATTAGAGATTTCACTGCATAGCAATGTGCAAACATTGTGTTCAAATCTGTGGGGCCTGAGTCATAGCCCCTATTCACAGAAGATTTGAACCGTGTGGTTCTCTGACACCGATTTTCAAGACCCATATTCTCCAGCTCTCTTTGTTAGGATGTTCAGTGTTGGAAAAGCAACCCCTAATGCTGTTTTAGCATTTCATTTTTTTAATAGCTTGCTCTCCCATTACAATGCAACAAAAGCGTGGCCTTGGGGTGCAGTCTTTACAACGGTGCTGACATCAGGAATGCGAAGTCAATGTAGGATTAGAATTGCAATGAGAATTGCCTCAAATTGTTTCTTTTGTCTTTTGATAAATGGAGAGCTACATAACAGAACAGAACTGCCGAAGTAATGTGGTCTACAATTTGTGAATATTGTTATATAATCTTGTTTAACCTGTTGTAAACTGAAAAGTTATTTCTTTCTACCCGGATTAGTCTATTGGTTAGCACTTTAGATGGCATGGATAACCATGTAATTACATTATACTACCATGGGGATTTGCCAGTGGTTCCTGCTCTTACATGCTAACTACTGTATAATTGCCTGGAGATGGTATAGTGGACAGGATTGTGTTCATATATGTAATTACAGCAGCATGGTGCCAGGTCATTTCCATGTAAATCCACTGTTATTCTGCCAGTAAAGCTGGAGGTGGTGTGGTGGGCAGACCTCAATTAGCACTCATCTTGGCAAATCTTTTCCTTAATCAGGGGCTGTGAAGCCAGCCTGTACAAGTTAATTACGAATGGAATACCTCGTCATCAGGTAACAGTAACATAACTGACCGAGTCTCTGAAGGCACAGCATATTAACACAAACGGGTTTCTCTGTATATACCAATATAAACGGGATATATCTCACTGCTCGGGGGTCCTTGTGTTTTTGGTTTGGTTTATCTAATCTCTTTCTATAACCCCTGCCTCTTGCGCTACAGATATCTTATCCCAGGAGGAGATGAAAACCATTGAGCTCGACAAACATCCTGGTACAATCATACTTTCAATAACTGGCAGTTATTATTTTATTTTGTTATCTTTTTTGATCAAAGTTTGTCTTTGTTAATTTAATTAAAATAGTCTATCACTCTCTTGACGCTAATGGGCTGTTGTTCATTGTCTTCTAATTTGTCAATCAACACTTGGAGCAGATATTCTCTATAATGGCAATGAAGGCACTGTGCTTAGATTACATCTTCAATCAAGTGCAGGCCAGCAGCATGATAAACACAATGAAGCATGGTCAGGGTTCCATCTTATCCATCAACACAAAGGCTGTGTTTTGGCAAGGCACACCCTTATACTATGTTGTTACAGCAAGCTGATGAAGCTTTGAGATGCCTAAACTGTACTGACAGGCTCTGTGGTGAGACGTGCTTCTGGAATCTTACAGCTCTCTGAACAGGGACATTTCAAAAAGGAAGCTTCTTGTTGTTACTGCTGTTGTTGTTTGATCTAATAAAACATTTGCAGCAGCATGTTACTCAGGATAGGTATTTGACATTCACAACTAAAATGGAAGCTCCTCTACCATTTGTAAGAGCAAAATGAAAATAGGAAAGAAAACCTGTCTGCTATAGACACTGCATTTGTATAATGCTTTTTAGATAGCAAAATGTGCAGGACGCCATCCAATTGATACTGTATCATTGCTGACTGCACAGGTAGATTCTAAAATAGCAAGCGATTTCTCACACTTGTAAGGCTGAGGGGGACTTAAGATACCTTTAATGGAATGGACAAGAATGTAAACCTGATGCAGAATAAAGCTGTGAAATGTCAAAATGTATAAAGTATTGAACATATATTCATGATGCAGAGAGAGGCTGGGAGCTTCTCACAGCTACCAGTGCAGCATCCATTCGAAGCTGTCCTTTAATCTCCAATCCGCTGCTCTGCATTACTTGCTCTGTATACTTGAACCACCAATTGATGTCATTTACTTTCTAGCGGGGAGGATAATAAGCTTTTAAGTACATATAAAGTACTGAACTACAGCCATAAGCCATACTGTAAAAAGCCATACTGTAAAAGAAACACAAATAATGAATCCCATTACGACAGGCACATTAATATTACACATTTCTTTCCTTTTTTTAATTACACATGCCTCTGCTGTAGAGTGGTAGTGTTAACCCACCAGTATGCAACAGATTTCTTCCTGGAACGCAGGATTTTTGAAAGCCGTTGAGAACCAGCCACAGGATTAAATAAATGACTGTATAGAATTGCATTTCAGAGAGCGCAACTCCCACACCACCTGCATTTATGCAGCTCTGACAGCCCCTCAGTCCTGTAGTTTACACAGGAGACAGAGCAGCTTCATAATTAAATCCAGTGTTTGTTCTTTCTTTTAATGCATTGTGCCCCCCATCACCAACTGAACACTGTGTTAATAAAACAATGTGTAAATGATCCAGATCTGATAATAAAACTGTGTGTAAATGATCCAGATCTGATAATAAAATAATGTGTAAATGATCCAGATCTGATAATAAAACAGTGTGTAAATGATCCAGATCTGATAATAAAATAATGTGTAAATGATCCAGATCTGATAATAAAACAATGTGTAAATGATCCAGACCTGATAATAAAACAATGTGTAAATGATCCAGATCTGATAATAAAACAGTGTGTAAATGATCCAGACCTGATAATAAAATAATGTGTAAATGATCCATACCTGATAATAAAATAATGTGTAAATGATCCAGACCTGATAATAAAACAATGTGTAAATGATCCAGATCTGATAATAAAACAGTGTGTAAATGATCCAGACCTGATAATAAAACAATGTGTAAATGATCCAGATCTGATAATAAAATAATGTGTAAATGACCCAGACCTGATAATAAAACAATGTGTAAATGATCCAGACCTGATAATAAAATAATGTGTAAATGATCCATACCTGATAATAAAACAATGTGTAAATGATCCAGACCTGATAATAAAATAATGTGTAAATGATCCAGACCTGACAATAAAACAATGTGGCAGACGACAGAGAGAATCCTTTGAAGAATTCATAGAGAGAGCTAGATTGTTTTTAATACAGTGACAACATAAACAGTAACAACACAAATAACCCTATCAATAAGAGTCATTTACAAGAGGTATTCATGTAATGTTTTATAATAATAATAATAATAATCGTCATCATCATAGAACAAAACAGTGCTAGAATAAATGAGAGAACCCATTAGACATTAATATTTCCACAGAATTCTTAGTGTCTCTTGGGTTCCCTGTAATTCTTTCCTTCAGGTGGTATTGATGCAGTATAATTATGCTGGGTTCAGCTGCAATTACAGTATAATCACCTTTTAACAGCATGCACAATTACAAAAGTACAACAATCTATGGAGATTTGTATCTTTTTATTTGCTTGTATTGTTGCCATAGCGCAGTTGCATTTCAGCTATTTCTACTTTGAGTTTCCAATAAGGCATAGGTGAAGCAAAACTAATTTGGTAAAGGAATTGGAAAGATAATTCAGGTACAGTAAATATATACCTGAAAATGATTCTGTTTGAATTCTTCACAACATTAATGCACTACAGTACGTAGCTAACTTTGTAAGTGCACCTGGGACAAAAACAAGTTACAAAGTTAACAAACTGAAGAAATGCAGTGAATTGAAAAATAATGTATATTATTTAGCTAGTAATGTGATGTAAGCATTGGAAATAGAACCCAGTGTAACAGAACATGTTCAGAATGATGATTTCCCAAACCCCTAGAGAAATAATGTATAGCTTCCAAACTCACAGAGCAACTCAAAGTAATAACCTCAAGAACAAGCTCATATTATTCTCCAGCACTGCAGTTTGTAATGATTTTTTTTTATTCATTGTAAAAAAAAGAAATCGGCAGAAAGCTGTGAGTAGATGAATAAAGATAAAGCTTGAGTAGACCTCGCTTGAATTTCTATGAGTGTTCTGATAAGTGATATGCAAGATTGAATAATATTGAGCTTGGCTTTCAAGGTGTTTCTGTAAAATACAAGGATACGCTGGGCTGCCGGTCCACATAGGAGATACACAGCAATGTGGTTATGTTTGGTGATTGCATAGGATCAATTGAATATGTACAGTCTAGAAAATACTGTTTGAGACCAAGAGTGCTTAGGGAGGCAAACAGGATGCAGACTCTGAGATTTCTCACATGGTTAGAACAAGGGATCGATATGGGGATGAAACCATCAACTGAAAAATGAACAGCACTTTGCTTCTTAATAAGACTTCTAGAGCCATCAGCAGTTTCATTTATCAAGCAAGTTTCAAAATGGAATGTTTATATATATATATATATATATATATATATATATATATAGAGAGAGAGAGAGAGAGAGAGAGAGAGAGAGAGAGAGAGAGAGAGAGAGAGAGATTTACGAATGTCCGTAGGTTCATTTAAATAAGGGTCTGGCCATTTTTGTTTTGTTGTTTACAGGATTACCACTCAATCGTTTACATGATTAGAACCCTTTTGGGTTTATGTAACAGCGCATCTTGAGATGTAAAAAGTATACAATAAACCATGCAGATTAGTGACCAGCTGTCTTTGCAGTCTGTGCTGTTCTTTGAGTTGTCTTCTCCTTTGCAGTCTGTGCTGTTCTTTGAGATAACTTCTCCTTTGTGTTCTTTGAGTTAACTTCTCCTTTGTGTTCTTTGAGATAACTTCTCCTTTGTGTTCTTTGAGTTAACTTCTCCTTCCCAACTTCCACCTGACTGATGGCCTCTTCCGGGATGAAGTCAGTCAAACTGGCCCAAAAGGCAAGTCAAAACGTTGTGATACATGCTTGTGTCACATGTCTGTGGCATCTGTTTTATTCTCTAATAATGAGAGTTGTCCAAACTGAAACAGACATCAAAAGGGTTAAACTCACAGTAATATCCATCATATTTTTTCTTGTTCCTACATGGCATTATCAAAATCTAATGTGGTCAAGCCTGTCAAGATGTTGAGGCCTTTGAAGCAGACATATGATTGCATTACCCCCCCCCCCCCCTTTTTTTACCATGTTCTTTGATGAGATTTGTAATGACTTTATTCATATAGATTTGACACAATTTCCAGGTCAAGATTGATTTAAAGGGTAGCTGGGATCATGCTATTTAAGGCTACTTGTAAAAGAGCCCTATCCTTTATATAAGGAATAACACACCCATTTTATCCAGCTATGAAGTGCATCAAACCTATCAGAGCCTCAGGTGATCTGACTGGCCTCTTTCCAAGACTAGTTTAGGGTTGAAGCCTCCTAAGCCAGTGGTTCAGAATGGCATTCTTCAGGGACCTCTGACAGTCCTGAGCTTCATTTCAACAGGACTCGCTTAGCTGCACTCTCAGACAGTATAATTACTATCAACCTAGGTCTCAGTGTTCTCCTGAGAGTGCCATATGCATTAGAATGCCACCCAGATTCCTATTTCAAGACTGTCAATCCCTTGTCTGGAATGGATCCCTCTGAGAGCTTATGCATGTTTCTCCAGCCTGGAGTTAGCATCTCATTTTCCATGAATGTATGCAAACAATTGTGCTACCCTGCTGTGCTTGTAGTCAGAATCTGCATATCTATTAACATGCAAAAAGTCATAACTAACATTGTGGTTCAAAGAACACAATGCTGTACTAATTATTGTGCGCCTCAGTGTTTTATGTGGACCACAGGGGAACATGACCTTTCTCCACACACACCTTGCATGTGTGGCACTCACTGGCCCATTGCTGTACAAAAACAAATGCATATACAATCTGCCTTTATAGCAGTGCATCAGATTTAGCAAATTGACAAATTCCCTGGAGCTCATACTCTGGCTCAGAGTTGATTGTATACTGTACTAATGAGAGCTGTCCAAGTCAGTGCATCATGCTTGAATAACCCTGACCTGCTTTACAGCTCTTCGCCTGGCTGCTTAACCACCCAACTATACTGTGTGGATCTTAAAGACTGAGACCAGTGTGTGCAACCTGCCTGACTCCCAGTCTGTCCACAGCCTCCCAGAGCACAGATCCCAAGAGAAATGCATCCTATCCAGGATTATTCATGATTCTGTGTGCACAGATTCCAAGAGAAATGCATCCCAGCCAGGATTATTCATGATTCTGTGTGCACAGATTCCAAGAGAAATGCATCCCATCCAGGATTATTCATGATTCGGTGTGCACAGCTTCCAAGAGAAATGCATCCCATCCAGGATTATTCATGATTCGGTGTGCACAGCTTCCAAGTGAAATGCATCCCAGCCATGATTATTCATGATTCTGTGTGGAGGTGTCAGAGACTAAAGCCTTTAGGAGCTTCCCAGAAGAGGTTCATTGGGTTATTTAAAGCAGGGGATGTTCTATTAACATTACAAAGGGAAGGATGGTAGCATTGTATGGAGATTGGCAGTGCAGTATGAAACCAGCCAATCTGTTTACCCTTTTTTTACCTTGAAGTGCAGATTAGAGAAAGGTCAAAGATATCCACACATTCCTGTAGCCTGTGGGTGAAAAGTGAAAGAGTGAAAGACTGTGGGTTAAAGATCTGAGCAGGGAAATAACAGCTGTGCATTAGTATTCTCTCAGCAGCTGATTAACGGAAAGCATGAAGTTAAAATATACCTTACATTAGTGGTGGATGAACATGAGAACAATGTGGACCTATTGACTGAAACACAAGGGCAATCTTTTGGATGGCAGAATACAATGTATATCAATGTACATAATACATATGAAATGTGTTTCCTAAATGGTGGGTTGTAAAGGATGAGTCGTTGCAATAGATAGAAACTAACTAGATGGCAGAAACACAGTAACTACACATATGTAAGCAGCTGCTATCATCTTTTGTACTTACACTTCATTTACACATCATGTTGTGCAACACAATGTAATTACTAGTAAGCACCTATGCAATTAAAGTTTAGTTTGAGACACCGAATGCAAAGCAATTAAAAGTTTATTTGTTCTCAAAAGTATTATGTTAAATGATTATCCTATGAATGATAACAAATGACATGCCCCGTTTATTTTGACAAGATGATTGAGACCATGGATTTACAATCATGCCTGCTAATCTCTCGAGACCAGCACCCCTAGCCAAGGCCAAGGTCCCGCAGAGGACATTTATAGCAGGACAATGATTGTCTAGAACTGCAGCCATCAGTGTGAGTACTGCACACATTGATTTGACAATGTGACACATGAAACTTCAATTCCATCCCTACCATTTAAGCCACTTGCAAGACATTATAACGTGAGATAGTACGTGCTGCAGTTGCAAGACATTATAACGTGAGATAGTACGTGCTGCAGTTGCAAGACAATATAAAGTGAGATAACATGTGCTGCAGTTGCAAGACAATATACAGTGAGATAACATGTGCTGCAGTTGCAAGACAATATACAGTGAGATAACATGTGCTGCAGTTGCAAGACAATATACAGTGAGATAACATGTGCTGCAGTTGCTTGCACTGATGACTTTAATTGATATTGTAACCTTGAACAATGATTTTTTTTTTTTTTTTTTAATCCAGCTATAGGGTAAAGCCTAGGTTTGATATTCAGTCATACAGCTAATTAGATCTAATTTACACAACTGATTAATATGTTGCCATCAGGAGATTAATGAACACACCCTCTGGGGTTTTAATGACTGAAGTTATAAATCCATTCTATCCAAGAAAAAGACACAGAGAAAAACACTCATGCAGTATTAGATTTGTTATCAACCATTTAACGTAATTATGCCCCAATAGTCCTAAAATAATTCAAATAGGAATTCTAGTATCAATATAACTATTCAGATAAGCCTTCCTGTTCACAGCAGATCATATGGGATAAATATGTCTATTAAATATCAGATATCAAATCATATGGACACTGCTGATAGAAAAGGAACATTTTATCCTTATTAGGACACTGTAGCAAACATCTATGAATTTGCATAGCATTGTGTTAAGCATTCAATATATAGTCAAATATAGATAAACACTTGAAAGTGCAGCCTCAGACACTTCCCACATACAGTACAGTACAGAGCGGCTGTTCTTATCAATGAGATTTTTTATGGTTACAGTCAGATATGAAGATTGGGGTGTATTGCAGTCCAGCAATGTTTGTGATGTAGCCTGGGATGTTAATTCCTATTATACAGCAGAAACTTCAAACACATTTTGTGGGTTGCAAAAACAGATGAATCAAGTACACGCACTAATGACTTCAGCTACGCAAGGGCTGTTTCAGAATGTCACTGGCATACGCAAGCACCCACACTCACACCCACACGCAAAAACTCAGATACAGTCAACACATAAGAGAAGCTAGCTCCTATTAAAAATGCAGTCAACATAAACTCAAATTATAAACAGGAATTTTGTTTTAGAAGTGCAGGAGCCAGATTATAGAATACACCCAGCATTTGCATACAGTTTCAATTCATTCAAAAGAATGTCAAACTATGTCTCATTAGAGGTATAGCACAGGTCAGCGTTATGAGCTGTACTAAGTGAATGGCACCGTTTTACATTTGTACCTTTATTTTTAACAATATTATTTAAGGATGTAAATACAGGCTGTTTATCAGACACTTCTTAGAGAACAAACATTCCCCACAAACTGAATCTACAAAAAAGTACTTCAGTTTACTCTGAAGGCTTTGACGCATTTCTGATTTGTGTCAGTGATAAAGGATGACGAATCTGCAGATCAGGTCACATTAGACAGTCTTAACTGCATCCATTTGACGCAGCCCTTGGCTGTACTTTTACTTGCTTTCATTTCTAGAATAAATTTGAATCATACAGTTTCCAATGTCAACATGTTTTCTTTTTACTGGGCAGTTAAAGCTTTGCTGTGAAAGGCGTATTTTTATTTATAGTGTTGCTATATATTATATATCAAGCTCTAAACAGCTAGTGTTGCAGAGGCAGTGTATCTGAGTGGCTGTCACGGTCACAGCGTTTCTATTGCTTTTCTAATGGCCACTGTTTGTCTCTCTCAGATACGGATATTGCAGTTGATTTTTTTATTTTATGAAATGAATGAAGCAATTCTAAATTAGACAAAAGCAGCTGAATACTGATGCTATATTACTGACTTTTAATTAAGAGACTGAGCAAAGGGGCCCTTATAGAAAGCATAATTTACTGCCAGTATTATACAGCTCTGCTGTGTATACTGTATACAGCATACTGTAAAACAATACAGTGAGTCAATAACGACACCTCCAAATCACAATACCATCTGCAGAGGAGAATGAAAATGAGGAAGACCAAAAATGAGAGCATGGCCGCTTGACCCTGCTATACCACCACCCCCCCACACCCCATGCCCCCAGAGAAAGCCAGTGGAAGTGTCATGGCTTAAGGATCTGTTATACATGCATAACCATTTCAGTAATGTGACTGGCTTGTTAGATTGATGGTGGGTTAAGGTGGAGGTTGCTATGTATGCTAATTCAAAGTGGATATGTCTTCGCTGCTGCCCTGAAAGGTCTTGCTTCCAGTCCTGTGGGTGGAAGAGAGGGGGGTGGATCAGTTCATTAATCAGCTGGTGCTGCCAGTGTTACTGCTCCCACACCCTGCCAGTACAGGGCTTTATCATCACTATGGGTCCGTTGATGCTTGTAAGCTCTGTTTCCTCTTGATGTCTATCAGTGTGTTGACAATGCCAGTTGCCTGGATGCTATCAGCGAACCCCAGATTCATCTTGCTGCTCTAGATTTGACAAGCAGTTGTCTGAATGCTCTGTTAAATGAGGGATAGGGCAGAACACACCTGAAGTGGCACGTGGTTGATGAATGGTGTATCTGTTCTATTACTGCTGCTTAACTGTGGTGTTCAAGTGCTAAAGGTAATAGGAGCTTGTAGTTGAGAGAAAAGACTCACTCTAACCAACTGTACCAACATGACAAGAGCTGGGAGGAATGCAGGCACTGTAGTATAGTGCTAGTGTTAATCTGCTCCAACACCAACATCAACCCACATTTCAACAGCTGGGAGGAATGCAGGCACTGTAGTATAGTGCTAGTGTTAATCTGCTCCAACACTAACACCAACCCACATGACAAGAGCTGGGAGGAATGCAGGCACTGTAGTATAGTGCTAGTGTTAATCTGCTCCAACACCAACACCAACCCACATGACAAGAGCTGGGAGGAATGCAGTCACTGTAGTATAGTGCTAGTGTTAATCTGCTCCAACACCAACACCAACCCACATGACAAGAGCTGAGAGGATAGCAGGCACATAGTGCTAGTGTTAATCTGCTCCCACACCAACCCACACATTTAAGAAATGTCTTGAAAATACAAATGGAACTGTTCGGTTGCAAACAGCAGCAGATAAAAACAAAATACTGTTCAGATAGTTAAACCAGAGCATTTAGTGATCCAAGGTTGAGAAATTGAAACACCGAACATACATCAGTAAGCCAGGATCCATTCATAGTCAATATAACTAGAATTGTGCCATATGTGAGTTTACTTATGCAGATAAATGTTTCCACAGCATTGAAGATGTTAAAGAACAGTGTGAAATATCCTACAGCGACGTGTGGGTGAAACACTAGACAGTTAAATAATAACCATTGTGACGGGTCCCTCGCTACCTGAAGTAAGTTAATCGAGTCTTTCCTGTCCAGCCTGACCAGCGTTCTCATGGCAACACAGGTCTTGATTAAGTCTTTCTGAAGATGTCTTGCTGGGTTATAAAAAGTATTGCTTAGGTGCTTTGTTTTGACAGATTTCTACATAAAGGAAAAAAGAAATATGATGTGCCAGACCTTCATAACAGCAATTAGGAATGCTGCTGTCATATTCTGTAACATTTCTTTCTGGTGAAGAAGAGCTGCTGCCCCCTGGGGGTTTAAATAGAATTGCAAACTGTGTGGCTTATTTATTTATTTGTTTGTTTGTTTACACATTAGATAATTAAATACAGCTTATTAATTGCAGTTTTCTTGGGTATAATCCATTACTGTCTGGGCAGATAGCTTTTCCCATCAATACTGCATGATTATACATCACACACTAGCATGGTAGGGTGCACTCTATTTAAGGAGTGCTGTTTCTGTTGATTAACAACCTATTTACCAGCAGATATTTGGGTTAAAAGTTTGAGCTGAACCGTTTTTTTTTTTTTTTTTTTTTTTTTATTATTCGTTTCTAAACAGGGCTGAATTAACCATTAATTGCATGTTTATAGGCAAGCTATAACGTTTAATAAACACCTTCCAGAGGAATAACATAATCAAGGCTGACACCTACCTGAACGTTGGACAGCAGCTTATATAACCAGCTGTTTTTTTTGTTGTTTTTTGTTGTTTTTTTTCACTGGAAGTACAGTATGTGGTATTTGGCTGTAATTTAGTATTTTGTCCAGCAGGTGGGGATATAGCTACTAGAACATGCAAACTAAATCTGATGGATAGTTAACTCTTTACACCCACCTATTGGCCAATGAACACATTACACCTGCATTTTCCCAATGGCACGCAGATATTTTCTGTGCATATGAGAAATCAATAACATTTGCACATGACTTAAAAATGTCTAGAAACCGTGTTCTGCCTTTTCCCCATGTTAGGGTTTCGGTCGCTGGACTTTCTACAGCTGAGAGCCATTCCTATAATACTATTTAACTCTCACTTAATTGCTGTGGAGTTGAATCATTGCTGGGAAATAAAATAAACAAATACATAAACAAATCAAAGTGCATGTGTTTTATTGTCTGCTGATAGACAGACAGGATATAATTTCTGTAGTCCCGTAGGGCGAGCTTTTAGAAAAATCAATTATAAAATCAAGAAAAAGAAAACTTTAATTTTTTTTTTTTAATTTGACTTGGTCACTTTATTGGGTTACATTTTCCTGTATTAAAATTAGGATTTTGTAATAGATGGGTTTGAGAATCTAGCCCCTAGTCATATTCTTTTATACAGTAAGTTCTGTAATTCCACCTGGTTTTTATAGTGTCTCACCTTTTGTGCATAAAGTTTGGATGAAACTCCGAAATGCTAAATGCTAGAACAATGTCAATTGAGCAATACATTGAAAGTCCAGAAGATGGCGCACTAGTTATTCAGTCAAACTGAGGCTCGTTCTCTTCTCTGGGCTTTCTGACGTGAAGAGCACGTGATCAGGCAAGATTCCAACACCTGAGCTGCCTGACGCCTGGGATCTATCGGAGCACTTTGCTTGAGGTCTGGAGTCCAATCTAAAACAGAAATGTAATGACTGCAGTGCTTCAAGAGAATCCCTCAGGGACCTGCAATAGCTTGCACAGGCCCAGTGAAGCACATTCTGTATCACCTAGTTTATTCTTAATTCCAAAAGAAGACGAAAAAGACAAAACACATGCCTGAGATAATACTGTGGAAATACAGGACAACTCAGAGACGCATTCATTTACAAGCATAAGAACATAAGAAAGTTTACAAACGACAGGAGGCCATTCGGCCCATCTTGTGCATTTGGTTGTTAGTAGCTTATTGATCCCAGAATCTTGTCAAGCAGCTTCTTGAAGGGTCCCAGAGTGTCAGCTTCAACAGATAAGACCCTTGCTAATTGTGGTATGAAATCAGTCTCTAATGTGAGTTATCAGACTGTGGGGAATGGAAATGGATTGTATTGTTATCTCCCTCAGTGTGTGTGGGAGTGAGTTACCAGTATGAACCGTGACATTATGAGTGGAGGAATGGTAATGAGAGCAGCTCTCCAGCTTGCCTGGGGAGATATTTCTGTAGTTGATTGCCAATGTATCTGCTTTTCAAGGAAAGGTTTCTGGTGTATTCACTGTCACTCCAAATTGTTTTTGGTATTTTGCATAACAAATAAATCCTGGCTGTAATTCAGGTACTCTTGTTTTCTAACAGATGATTGAAGATTGTTGTTGTTCAGTGGTGCTTGACCCTACATAGATGCACAGCAGTGTACTCGTGACAAGGATATACAGTGCAAGGCATTGCATCTATGAAAGCGCCCTCTTCAGGTGGCATGTGCAGTGCATTCCGAGGTAATGTGCTTGTTGCTGAAAGCATGAGAGTGAGAGAGCTTCATGTATTTGATAGTACCAGTAACTTGAGGACTTTTACCTCTGTGTGGCTGATACAGGTCCACCTGGTTGTGTTTGGGAGATTACGCTTCAACAGGTGCAAGTCTGACTGTGCGATTGCTGCTGGCACAGGGAGGGTGTCCCGCTGCTATTATAACGGAAGATGACCTTGATGATAATCGTAATGAATACATTTAGAGCAAAGACTCTGGGTGCTCTCTGATCTAATCAGAGTTGATTTTCTTCTTACTGATTTCCAGTCTGCAGTCCAGTCCACTCAAGGCACTGTAAGCACTTGATAGCAGTTTGACAATGCGCACAGCAGGGGATGCTGTTGCATTTCCTCAGTGCAATCTTCTGGGTCATGAATTGCACTGTGCACTCCTATTCTCTTCAAACTGCTGTTTTCTATTTATCAATCTGTAACAGGTAAGCAAGAGGAGAGAGGTGCCCAGTCATGATTGGGTGGTGAGTGAACCCAGTTGTTGTGCTAGATAATATAAGAGGCAGTGTCCTTGCTTTAAGACGCTTTACTGTTTTTGTTTTGTTTTGTTTTATTACCTGTGTATCTTTTTAGCTGTAGTTATTTTATTTGTATAGTTTTAACATTCTTTTTATTGTAGTGCCCTTGTATTTTATGAGGGGAGGCATTTGGTAGTTTTGAGCTGTTTTTATTTTTCCTCGTGTTTGGCACAGGGAGGTTTCTTTTTAATCACTGTTGGTCACTGTTTAATTCATTAAAAAAAACCTGGCATTTTAATTCATTTTTGAAGACATAAGTAATCTAGAGAAACTTTTACAGATGTTGTTTTTCACCAAATTCCCTTTCTTTTGGGGATTTAAGTAGCTGTGGTACTTCTGTCTGCCATTGTTGAGATGAATTGGGTGGAACCCTATACTATGTCTCAGACAAACACAAGCTGCTTCAAAAGTAACTTGACCACGTCACTGATGTGACCAGGAAAAGGAAGCCTGGCAGACATATTTTAGCCTCAACAACATCCCGATTGGAACTTCTGTTCAGTGGAATCTCAAGTCTCAGAAGGAAGTGAGCTTCAATAAAGGCAAATTGAGTTACTAAGCTTGTGCAGGAAACCTGATTATGGCACTCATAGCATACACTGGGTTCAAAGTGCAGTTCAATGAGCAACATGCATTTCCTAGTATTCTAGTGCTGGAACCTATGGAACAGGCTCATTGGTCTAGCCTCCAGGACTACAGGACTGAACTAACTGTGTTTTCTTCAGATTCTTCAGAGCATTTTGAAAGATTCAGAGCTTCCTCTCACTCTCCCCCTCTGTGGTTCTTCCTTGGCTGGCATTGAATAACTCCCAGCGATTCAGAGACTGGCATGTGAAGATGAGATGAGCTCATTCATAGTTAAGGGGCTGTTAAATGTGACATGAATACTAAAAACATTGCCTCATTTCTTTATGGAAAACTGTTCCCCGCTTCCAAAACAAAAATGAACATGACAGAAAGAAGACTTGATGCATCTCCTTCCTCAAATATATTCCAACAAACAGGTATGTGGTCAGAAATTGAGCAGCCACCACAATTAGCTTTAAATCCCAATAGAGGGCAATTTGGTACGAGCTGGAAATATCCCAGGTATGTTAACGAATATATCCTGAGTTTTGTTTTGGTCATTACTTCCGGTACAGTGTCATAGTTTCTATCGCATGGCTTTTCCTGATGAAGCAGCAGTTCAGGGATGTAGGAGGATAACTATCGTAACATTTTATGGCTCACAGTACCCTTTTGAGGTTTTCCTATCCATTATTACACTCACACAAACACATTCACCTGAACAGCCACTGCAGAGGTTTAGAGACCTTGAATGTGATCGATGAAGATAGAGAGGCCAGGCACCATTCAGGGTGCGTGTTGCCATGTGTAAGAACACAGGCAGACCTGAAGCAGCAGGGGAGGCAGGAAGGCATGTAGTTTAGCGGTCCGTAGAAGAAAGGAATCCCAGCTTTAATTAGAGCCACAGCTGGACCTGCTCTCAGAAATATTAGAACAGCTGCATGACTCATATGTTGTTCAACAGATTAGTATGCCGGGGTTTTACTCCACATCTAGAATATATAAACATTTCATTTCAGGTGTTTATTCTTACTGCCAGGGTTTCACATACTATGTATGTTATAAAAGAAGAAGGATTGTTTCAAAACTCATTGATGTTCCCTTCTAATTGTTCAAAGAAACAGAAGCAGTCCCGGAGGTTCAAAGCCAGGCTCTTGCTTGCTTTGCTAATATTGCTGAAAGCAGCCTATCAAGTTACCCAGCAAATCCAGCATACTGATTTTCAAGTCATTCATCAAGTCATGTATCGCCTCGCAGAAATACAACAAAGAAAATCAAAAGCTGGGTCATCGATTGCTTCAATCGTTCAGTGGATTCCTGGGTAAATCTTGCTTTTTTTTCTAGATGGGGGCCTGGTTAGATAACCACATCTCTGATGACGGTCATCTGAAATGTCCTGTATCCAAGAGCAACCTTTCCTCTCAAATAATAATACTGCTGAAATTCCTCAGGGGAGGAGCCTGTATCCAAGAGCAACCATTCCTCTCAAATAATAATACTGCTGAAATTCCTCAGGGGAGGAGCCTGTATCCAAGGGAAACCATTCCTCTCAAATAATAATACTGCTGAAATTCCTCAGGGGAGGAGCCTGTATCCAAGAGAAACCATTCCTCTCAAATAATAATACTGCTGAAATTCCTCAGGGGAGGAGCCTGTATCCAAGAGCAACCATTCCTCTCAAATAATAATACTGCTGAAATTCCTCAGGGGAGGAGCCTGTATCCAAAAGCAACCATTCCTCATGTCTCAGCAAAGAGACCCTTTCAGTAGCCGAAGCTAGCAGACTGAGCTTACCCACCCATTTCACACAATCTCTGTGAACACACTGTCATTCTTCAGTGATGTTTGGTTTATTCTTTTTATTTCCTCTGTAAGATTATGTATTGTCTCCGGCTACAGTGATATTAAACAAGAATGACCGTTAAAGACAGTGCTTCATAGTACAGTATCTGCTACAATATGCATGTACAGGAGTGATTCAAGGCATAGAGCCCTCGTCCGTGGCTGTGTTTCTCTAGTTAGCTAAGAAGCCAGCATCAAAGGAACAGAATCAGGCCAGGCTCGTTGGATTGAGCTGGATTCATGTCAATACTGTATTGCTGCTGCTTTTAGAACCCCCCAGCCTGCCTGGAGCACTCACTTTTAATACATATTAAATATGAAGAAAGTGTAATCGAGCCAGAGAAAAAGAAACATGTTCTTCTCCTCATGCAGCTGTTTAGCCATGCCAGTACACTGCGGACTATATCTATATATATCTATATCTATACGCTGTACAGTCTGACCTGTGTTCTGTTCATTATACAGGCTGTGCAGCATCAGTATCCAATCTACCAATGCTTCAGCTCTGGAAGCTTGCAGTTCTGTGTATTGTATTAAATTCTGATTTACCCTGTTTTGTGTACTCAGCAGATTTTCAGAGCAAAATTTTTTTTCCAACATAATACATCCTGAAGGCAGGGTAGGATTGTATCAGCATTACCAGCAATGTGCTCAAACGTGCAGGTGTCAGGGTGTGAGGCCCCTCTGCAGAATCTCCTGTGAGCCACTCTGCATTACCAGCAATGTACTCAAACGTGCAGGTGTCAGGGTGTGAGGTCCCTCTGCAGAATCTCCTGTGAGCCACTCTGCATTACCAGCAATGTACTCAAACATGCAGGTGTCAGGGTATGAGGTCCCTCTGCAGAATCTCCTGTGAGCCACTCTGCATTACCAGCAATGTACTCAAACATGCAGGTGTCAGGGTATGAGGTCCCTCTGCAGAATCTCCTGTGAGCCACTCTGCATTACCAGCAATGTACTCAAACGTGCAGGTGTCAGGGTATGAGGTCCCTCTGCAGAATCTCCTGTGAGCCACTCTGCATTACCAGCAATGTACTCAAACGTGCTGGTGTCAGGGTATGAGGTCCCTCTGCAGAATCTCCTGTGAGCCACTCTGCATTACCAGCAATGTACTCAAACGTGCAGGTGTCAGGGTATGAGGTCCCTCTGCAGAATCTCCTGTGAGCCACTCTGCATTACCAGCAATGTACTCAAACGTGCTGGTGTCAGGGTGTGAGGCCCCTCTGCAGAATCTCCTGTGAGCCACTCTGCATTACCAGCAATGTGCTCAAACGTGCAGGTGTCAGGGTGTGAGGCCCCTCTGCAGAATCTCCTGTGAGCCACTCTGCATTACCAGCAATGTACTCAAACGTGCAGGTGTCAGGGTGTGAGGTCCCTCTGCAGAATCTCCTGTGAGCCACTCTGCATTACCAGCAATGTACTCAAACGTGCAGGTGTCAGGGTATGAGGTCCCTCTGCAGAATCTCCTGTGAGCCACTCTGCATTACCAGCAATGTACTCAAACATGCAGGTGTCAGGGTATGAGGTCCCTCTGCAGAATCTCCTGTGAGCCACTCTGCATTACCAGCAATGTACTCAAACGTGCAGGTGTCAGGGTATGAGGTCCCTCTGCAGAATCTCCTGTGAGCCACTCTGCATTACCAGCAATGTACTCAAACATGCAGGTGTCAGGGTATGAGGTCCCTCTGCAGAATCTCCTGTGAGCCACTCTGCATTACCAGCAATGTACTCAAACGTGCAGGTGTCAGGGTATGAGGTCCCTCTGCAGAATCTCCTGTGAGCCACTCTGCATTACCAGCAATGTACTCAAACGTGCTGGTGTCAGGGTGTGAGGCCCCTCTGCAGAATCTCCTGTGAGCCACTCTGCATTACCAGCAATGTACTCAAACGTGCAGGTGTCAGGGTGTGAGGTCCCTCTGCAGAATCTCCTGTGAGCCACTCTGCATTACCAGCAATGTACTCAAACATGCAGGTGTCAGGGTATGAGGTCCCTCTGCAGAATCTCCTGTGAGCCACTCTGCATTACCAGCAATGCAATCAAACATGCAGGTGTCAGGGTATGATGTGCAGCTGCATCAGCACCTCAATCTCACTCATCCCTTCCCTGCTGCTGCTGTGCTGCCACAGAGGGTTGTCTCTGGCTCTGTATGTCTTGCAGTGATAAAGGTGGAGCACCAACATAGCTTCAAGCAAGAGCCTGCCATTCCTTCAAACCCATTCAGCATGGCATGAGTCCACATTGTGAACGATTTCAAGTGTCCAAACCGATGGGAAGGGCAGAGGCATACATTCCAATACTGGGCTGTTGTAAACATGCACACGCTGGCACTGTGCAATCTTTACTAGGTTTGTGTAGCTTTTTGTGCAGCTGGTCCCTTATTTCTAATGTCGATATATAACACGATTTGAATTGCAATGAAGCAGATGTTCTGGCTTCCATATGTTTTTCTCTGTTTTGTCTTTCAAGTGAATCATGAAGCTCTGTGAACACCCTGGCTCTGATGTGCTTGAGTGAACAGCCAGAGACCCTTGTGTAACCTCTGCACATCACAGCATCCCCAATGCAAATGGGCTTTGTTTCAGTCTGCCGGCCAGTGCCAACACTTGTCAATCCCTGACAGCTTTGTCTTCTTTAACCAGGGGTTTGATGCCTTTATTTCGGGAGGCAATTTAAATATAAATGCCTTAAATCAGGGGACGATATTCTAAACTTACTTTGCTTTCCCAGCAGAAACATTGAGGATTCCTCAATCCCGTACATATTGAATTGCACTCGGAGATTCCAAGGTAGGAGAAGTGAGCGAGCGATCCATTCCCATATCAGCAAGATCAACATATACCATTCAGGGGTCTAATCTTATTATCGGGTGGGGGAGGGGGGTTTCTTTGTCACAGTTTAATCGTTTTTTTAATTTGAGGATTGACATTGCTTTCTTCTTCTTCTTCTTCTTCTTCTTCTTCTTCTTCTTCTTCTTCTATGACTAATCAAACCTGTTTTACAGAAAGCGTTTGCATACATCGTAACTATAGTAGGATTGTTAAAGTCTTTAGTAACAGACAGCTGAAAGGGCAATTATGATTAGGTAATAGCAGTTGAGTAAAATGTTTGTCTTGATCACTTTGTTAGAAAGGGCTCTCATTAATTCAGATGTGTTGTGGATTCAGTGTGCCCTTTTGGGGGTTGTAATTTCAAAGCTGCTATCCCCAAGGGCAATAACAATCTTCTCCCTTAATGTCAGCAGTTATAGAGTTATATTACTGGGTGAGATTTAAACATAGCGCTGGAGGAGTGAATTGATGAAATGACTTTGATTAAAGATGCATGCTTCACAGGTACACGCTGTGCTACTGCACAAAATGAATTCAAGAAAAGTGGAAGCAATGAGATGCAAACATAATACCAGCATAGCTAATCTTTAAAACAAAACATATTCTGAGACATACAGACAGGTGTACAGATAGAACACTATTGTGCCGTAATACCTTAACCATATCCATACCGAATACTGTATGTGTATGGTGCTGGAGTCTGAATGGACTGGCCATTCGGTCTGTGAGCCCCAAACAGAGTAAGCAATCTTGTTTTATATGTAATGTGACCATGTGCGGAAAGACAAGAGCACTTTATTCCTTAATTTCACTTACTGTGACCTCCTGACAGATAATAAAACAACACTTTCAGTGTGCTTGTCTCTCCAGTACATATAAGCTATACCACATACTCAGTATTGGTTACTTTAGCACCTTGGTTGCTTAAACGTCCTCTTTAAAGTTGCACACAGTCTTTAACAAGGTTGATGAATCATTCCCCTGACAGTCTGCAAGTCGCTTCATTAAGAACCCAATTAGACCTTTCCACTAGAAAGGCTTATTGCTGAGTAAAGCTGAGCAAAAACAAGAAGATAATGAGATTGCAGGTTTGTTCATCATCAGCCAGACATTTCTTACCATTTTCTATGTTTTTATCCATTTTGACAAACCAAACCAAAAGGAAGAACCTTTTCCCACCCACACTGGTAATTTACAACCAGTCCTCATTGCAGTCTGGCTACACGAATGCAAAAGAATACAAGTGGGCAATCAGCAAAGGACATTATGCTGTCAAAACGTATTTCCGAGAGGTTGGTTTAATTAAATTCTTTTTAACAAACCCTTCCTCACAGAGAAAATGTCATGTTGTTTTTGTCGATATTCATGCTTTTAATCAGTGCTTAAAATATGTGAGTTTTTTCAGTCTTATTATTTAAACTTATTATTAAATATTTACAAAGAGAGTATTTATGTATAGAAAAAATAACAAAAGCTGCGTTAGATAAATATAGGTCTGATTTCTTTTTTTTATTAAGGGAATAGACAATGTCAGTCAAACTGAAGTACAGAGCAAATATGTGATTGCTCTATTGATTATGATCTTAATTGAGGCTTAATAGCTCAAGTTACTCAATCAATGGGAACCAGGAAGTGATGTCACATCAGTCGAAGATCTTAAATACTCTGTGACGCTGAGTGATTGAAATTGATTTTTATTGGGGATATTTTAAACTTAGGTCTACACTATAACACACACAGCATTATCTTGTCATGAAAGATGTATTAATTACAAAATAAATTCTAAATAATAATAATAATAATAATAATAATAATAATAATAATTTTAACAAGGACAATGATAAACTGCTCTTTCCATTAACAATTTTGATGCTATTCGTTGCTATTTTATATTGTTTTGTGTCTCTTTGAAAGAAGACAGTTTAATCCCATATTCATGCTTCATAAGAGTCCTTTCAAAGCTTTAAATCGCACATGTATATTTATAAAAGGAGGGGGTTGTTGAAATGTGCCTGCAGGTCTGGCAGGGCTGCTGTCCCATGTGATTGGAGTCTACAGGAGTGAAAACTGGGTTTAAAACACTCTTATTATGGAATAACATTATCATTTTTTGGATGGAAGCTATTGCTCCAGAAAGGCCAAGTGAACCAGTGGTTACACAAGCTTGTATTTATTATTCGTTTTTAGTGTTTTAGTTTCTCTTTGAAGGCATTGCCTCAGCTTTGGGACTTCTTTCTGCCTATTTGTTAGCCCGTCTTCCACATCTCATCTGCTGGGCCCCTCCAGTCTGGGCCCCTCCAGCCACTAAAGTCTTTGTTGACTCAATATGACTCAATATGTACTTCCTGTACACTCACAGCTCTACATGTCTGTATATAACCTGCTATACTTCATTCCAGGCTGCCTCATGATTCTCATTTAATACCTCCTGAATATTAATTTTAAAGAAATCTAACTCAATCAATATTACCTCATTATGTGTCTTCATTTTCCTGAATGCAATAAACAAAACAAAAAAAAGAAAAGCAATTTGGAGCCGAATCTTTGAGAATTCTAACTAGATTCATTTAATAGGCAGCAGCTGTGTTTCAATGCTTGTGTTTTGTGCTCAATGATACATTCTCACTGTCAAAGGCATTGGCTGAATGTTTGTCAACTTGATAGTTTTCTATTAAAAAGGCTTTGGACCATTGAATACAGTTTTTGATAATTCTTTCTGACTTTATAACTGACTACAGAAAAAACCCCACATAGCTGCTTTTCATTTCCATGTTCTTCCAGATGAAGAGGCACCTCTAGTCACACACAGGCTACTGGGTAATGCATTAAGTGCAGTCAGCCCATTAGATGTGTCATTCTCTTCATGTATCTGAACATTTCTGACAGGCACTGCAATCTCACGTTCTGTGTGATTGTGTACACTGCCTCTGTTATATCCTCAGATTAATCATTTACTTTAATCTCATTGCTAATAACTTATAATGGGAAGTCTAATATGTTGGAGCTCATGTGACAAGGATTTCTAATGCAGCCTGCCTGCTTTCCATTAATATTCAGATTGGCACTCTGTCATCAGCTGCACTTGCATGGCCTTCAGCTAGCTGTGAGGGGATATAGCCAATCAGAGAATGCTGATCTGGATATTAATGAGCTGAATTCTCAGCAGGTGGGAAAGCAATGCTAAGAGCAAAGAGAGAGAGAAAACTATATGCACTTTCCTTTTAAATTAGATACAGTAACTCTTTACACTAAGTGTCTCTAATTACTGTGTATTTACTTGTTAAATGTGCACTTACACATAATTACAATGTTATTATGCATAGCTACAATGTACTTAACATGTAAATCTTTTTGCACGATATATGTAAATACAAAGTTGTATCAGAAAAGGATTAGAGTTAGGGATAGGGGGGTTAGGTTTGGAGTTACAGTAGGTTTAGAGTTAGGGTTAGATATAGGATTAGGGCTATATAGTGCAAAAAGATTTACACATTAGTTACATTGTAACTTGGTATAATAACATTGTAATTCTGTGTAAGTAAGTATGTTTTACTATATGACTACTATGTAAATACACAGTAATTAGAGCCAATTCATGTAAAGTGTTACCCTAGATACTCTACTTTAAATGCAACCTTTCAAGCTTATCTCTATAATTAAACGTGCACAAAAAAGTCTTGAACACAAAATTTATACACAATTAGGTAACATTTATCAATGACCCTATCTCACATCCTGTAAGAGAATTAACTACAATTATATTCCTAAGAAAAGGGAACACATTTAGAAGAATATGAGCAAGAAAGCTCAAGCAAGACTGGAGAGCAGCAAACCATAATACAATTCAAAGCAACGACACTAATGCTAACACTTACTAATAATCCATAGCAATATTAATAGCGCTGCTGAGAGATCATTCATATAATACCCTATTGGGATTCATTATACATAGGATTTTCATGTTAAGGTATTGCTTGTAATATGTTGTAGCTTTTCATAAGTCACTCCAATGATGTGCCATTTTAATCCACATGAATTTAAATTGAATCAAATCAATTGATACTTATTGTTGTTGAGTGTAACCCATAACAGTAGAACAGAGCCCAGTATATTTCTTCTGGGTGCGGTTACTTGCAGGAGAGATCAGTGCATTGCTGTGTTGCAGTGAGAGCGTGCAGCGTGTCAGGGGTGTAGAGTACAGAGTGGACTGGGCAACCCCAATGCCCCCTCAATATCGATGTGCTGTAGCAGATGACAGCACTGTGAAATGACAGCCTCCTGCTCACCAGCACGGCTCCACACTTTAACATGCTCCCCTCAGTTTCAGCAGGAGGACGCTGCTGTGTGCACAGATGACACAGCCTGCTGGGAGGTCTTCGCAGGCATCAGTATGTACTTGCTTGTAAAGACAGTTTCAGAAGTCCTGTGCCTTGGATCCAGGTTTTCCACATGGCACAGCCTCATGTGGAAATGGGGTCATGCTGCGATTTCCGGATCGTTTTTTTTTCTTTTTTTCTCTTAACATATGAAATGACGGTTCAGATATTATTTAATGAACAAGTGTCATACGAGCCGGATGCTCCCCACAGCAATGAGAGACACCTCGATGAGGCCTGCAGCTCCCCACAGCAATGAGAGGCACTTCTATGAGGCCTGCAGCTCCCCACAGCAGTGAGAGGCACCTCTATGAGGCCAGCAGCTCCCCATTGACCGACCTGGGAAAACAAAGGGCTCATTCATGCCGGGAGCTTTGGCATAGCACTCTAGAGCGGCCTGTGAAGAAGCAATCAATGCTGCTTTTATTAGCTGCCTGTAATTTGCCAGCATTCTGCCTTCCTGGTAACTATCACTGCGGCATCCAGGGAAAGGAATGCAGACAGCCGTGTGAAGATGACCTTGACTTCTAGACCTTGCTTGGACCAACATATACGTTGCATATAACCCCACAGTACAGTAACACATTTTTATCAGTGTTACTGTTATTTCGAATATGGATAACCTTCAATACACTGTCCAAGTACAATGCTGTGTACGTTTACTGTCTCTTAGTTACACTTGATTACAGTGGAAAAACACAGATGTTTGAGTCATTACGATTCAACGAAATATCTGATTACAAATCAGCAAATATAATGTTGGACAGATAATAAATAATTTCTGCTAAGAAATAAATAATAATGTTTCCCACAAAGAGGGAAATAAATACATTAAAAAACACTGCATGACAACAAACTAAAATAGTGAAAGTGTATCTGCTAAACAGCCTCTCTAGCCCTCTTCCAATGCACCACTCTGTTCTCCCATGTTTATTTGACACTGTTGAAATGATAAATCTGGGACCATGCATCTATTTTTGCTGTCCATGTGCTTGGCAGAGCATTATGGAATGAGCAGCTCAGTCCTTTCAGTCCCTCTCGTAATGTCATGGTTATTAGGAGGCTGAAAGCGCCATCTAGGCCATTGATAATCACAATGAAAGCTTTAATGATAGTTTTCCGGTTACTTCTTTCCAAGGCCATCCAAGCGTTCTTTGAGGCACAGCTCTGACTGACATCCAGGGTAAGAAAAGTGAACATCTGCCACAGCCTTTCTTGCTTTAGAAAGCTGGACTTTTAAGTGAAATATTTTAAAGTGTAAGCAATTCAATAACTCCTTGGAATAATGGCTGCCAATTTGTAACACTAAAACAAGAATACAAGGAATAATATCAGAATCTCTTATATCATCATCCATTCAATAGGAATTTCCCAGTGGTCACTAATTCAGGGCAGGGTGTTCATTGGATGAATTCAATGGAAGATCTTAAGTGGTGATTCTATTTGAAAAAACTGGATAGTATTTTAAATTATTTATAATAAATACAATCAGAAAATGATTCAGTATCACCAGCCAATCAGCTTCCAGCTATAGTAAGCATTAATACACAGTAGATGCCCACGGGAACATCATCGCATCACCTGTGAATCAAATTTAAAATCAATCTGTGCAAGTGCTGCCTTTTTCTTTTTGACTTGCTGCATTTTTAAGCATAAATAAATACTAAACAAAGACACAATCAGTCCAAATTAACCAAAACCAGCCAATCAATTGTTTGCATTGACAAAAACAATCAATCATGTACCTGCAACTTCCGAGTCAGCCAATCACAGGCTGTCAGCTCAACTGGGGCACAGACACAGCATCTTAGAACAACAACAAAGCAAGAGACTGACAGTTCAGTAATATCACTCCATTCAGATATATGGCACTGCTCAGATAAACCATAAGCAGCACCAACAAGTAAAAAAAGGGTTAGGGTTAGGGTTAGGGTTTTCTTTCTCTAATTATGTGTGTGACCCTTTATGAACATTTTTGGGACAATTTTCCTAAGACTTTTCTCAGTGGAAGGATACCTGATGATACAAGTTCAAGGTAAATTTAGGGTTTAAAGTGTTTTTTTTTTCAAATAATGAGAAACTTGTTTTCTAATAGTGATAGTGCCCTCTTGATGAATTTTCTACCATGTGCTAGTTGACCTTGACTTTCGTTAGAGCCTCACCTTCGGCTCGGGACGTATAACTCCCGTCGCGATCAACCAACACGCGGTAGAGCCTTCATCGATGCGTACTATCGCTTACATGGAAATCCGGTACTAATTATAAAATGTGATCCGTCTTTGATATAACTAGTTGTAAATTGTTGAGTTCACAAGGGAATTACTGCTGGTAATGGTTTCTTCCTTACAGCTGTGCTGCCGCATGTTAAATCATTATAAAGAGCGAGCCCAAGCATCTTGGGCACCTTTATAGTTTCAGTTATCTTCCTACATTACTTTCACTGCAGAAAATGTCAGCTTTTTATTGCAGATTTCGGATTTAAAGCAGATGTCAATTTCTCATGGATTTAATGAAACAACAGCTAGACTGCTTTTGAGATCTGCATATTCTCGGAAAGCATCTATGTATTCTGTTTCCATTGTTAAAGGTGATGAGCCTACATGAGGGTTTTATGGAACACTTTAGCGTCAGACAAGCTGCGGAGAGCTGGGAGTCTTCTTTGCCAGGTTTCCACACAGAACGAAATCGTTTCACAGCTGCTTAAAGAAAGGAAATCACACATGCTCAACTTGATTAAAGGACAGGTGAAATGTAGGTCTCATTGCTTGAGAAACAAAAAAAGGATATGTTGGTACCAAATCAAAACTGCACTCTTACTTCACAAATCCAAGAAAAAGCCAGCAAGGCAAGCAACTTTGTTTAACCTTGAATCCCAGTTAGCTCATTGGACCTATTTTAGGCTACAAAGTATGCACTGTTGCAGAACTCTCTGAAAAGATATTTTCTTCCCATCTTCACAAACAAACCTGATAAATGAGTCTCGAGGTCCATGCTGGGTATACAGCACACGTACTATCCTGGGGAAAACCCTTATATTAGTTCATTGTTTTCAGTACTCATTTATCTGTGGTTTTTCAGAATTCTATTTTATTAGCTTGCAGTGACCAAGTGCGAAGCCCCCAGTGTCACCCCTTATGAATGGGTGAATGTCAATTTGAGAATGGATGATGAATTAACAAAGGGGTCTGATTAGCTTGTCTGGATATGGACAGAGCCCATGTCTCGAGGCTAGTGTCCCTCCTGTGGGATGGAAGGAGAGTGCCCGGGATATAAATCAAAACAATTTGATTTAGAAGGGTAACCTTAAGATATAAGCCTCAGGTAGATAACTGTGATTGGTTTAGGGAGGCTGGACCTACTTGGGGAATACCTTTAGATGTTTTATATTTACATGTAAAAGAGAATATGCACAGAATGAATGTCCTGGTTTCTGTGTTGTAGGAGCTGTGCATTGTCTTATCTACTAATAATTATTAAAATCCAGGGTAGCTATTTTAAAATTCTACACAAAAAGGAAGAATGTGTTTGAACTGAACCCCAGCCTGTGTGCTCATTGATTTCACCTGTAGGAAATGATGCAGACAGTGGAGCGCAGGAATCCAGTTTAACAGAGCCTTCACGTTGCAACTGTTTTTCTTTTCTTTTATGCTCAAGACCAAGCAGCTGTTTCTTGATGCTGGTTTCTCTTGGTAACGAGTCTTAATTTAACAGCTTTTAGTTTATACCATTGGCATTGTTGTGTTGCGAGGATCCCATTAGTTAAACTGGAGATGTGATCGTATTGTTGGGGAGATTCAAGGTATCCTATTCAAAGCTGCTTTCTTACCCTGGCTAAAAGAAGATAGTCACCACTGTATGGCATACTGTTGTGGGGCAGGGATGACAGTGTAAGAGTATTATATGTTTCTATTGAAATACTCCTAGCCTGCTGTACTGTATTCCAATAATGTGCTGGAACCACTGATATTTTATTGTAACTGTGTTTTTGCATTATTGCATTATTGCATATCTCTATAAATGTTGGTGTCAAAGGTGATTCTATTCAGACTCGGGTTCTGGCTCAGCCTGTGTTAATTAGTGTACAACAAGTATTCAAAAGGCCTGTTGGTTCCCATTTAGCCAAGTTTAAATGCAACATTTACCCCTTGAGAATGTTTCTGTGACAGCTCCGCATTATTAATTACTGCCTGACAGCAGCTGGTAACGTTTTAATTTGCAGAAGCATTCATAATTATGACAGTCCTTAAATTATGCAGGAACACACTTCAAGAGGGAGATTAGAACATAGCTTTGGTCCTAATGAAAAGGAGGATGCTGAGATTTCTTTGTGTATTTCAATCTGGACACTTCATGGGGACTTCCACAGGAGCTACAGATTGAAGTGAATCTTAATGAGGCAGCTATATAGTATGAGGCAGGTTTCTGTTTTTGCTGATTCTCACTGGGGTTGAGAATAGTACATTTTTTAATGGTTTTGCAAAATGTCGATCCTTTGCTTTTTTTTCATTAAACAAGTAAACAAAAGCATAGTTTCCATAAATAACAGTCTAGATTGTTCTGGTTTTTAAAAGGGTTGGTTTTGCAGTGGAGAACAATGCTGTGGAATAAACCTCCAAACATTGTCAGATTTGACTGTATTGGCTGTACATCTTACATGGCACTTGCCTACACATAATGCACACAATGCTAATGGGGTAATTACATGAGCTTGAGAGTTCAGATTCATTTTAATTGCACCTGCACAAAGCTTGCAGCTTTTTTCTAACAAACTATGAAACACTCAATATTGCTCAATTTAGAAATACCTAAAGAAGGCTTAATGACAAAAAATGTATGTCATTGAATTTATTAAGTTTATTTGAGTACAGTCATCTGTCTCGTATCCGACTGCAGTGGGACCAGAGTAATGGCGGAGATGTAAATTATATTATACATAGCTGTAACAATTACTATAGTCACACAATTATTGTTTTGAGATTCAGGTTTTATTAGGGAGCTCCCCTAAATCCCTTGTTTAAAAAGATACAGGGTATTAATGCTTGTGACAGAGTAGTCGTCTGCTGTGTAGGTGCATGCATTCACTGCTGAGTGACAGGCAGGAGATTGAGACGGAGGTTGAAGTTGATACGCCATGCAGGCGAACAGGATTTATTTACATATCAACACACTGAACAGCTCACGTGACACTACCAGCAATGGTAGCACATGGAGCACATACAACACAGTGTATGAAAACTTTGGTAGGATCTACAATCTCTGAACTAATCTTCTGTGTTCAATAATAAAGTAACGTTGCTGAAGAGATTGATCATGGTGGATATGTGACAGGTGGATACGTGACAGATTACTGTCTTTCTAGTTGTTAAAAGAATAAGAAACCAGGTGAGTTAAAGCAGAAGAAATCCATTTAAATAAACATTTTTTAAGTTTATTTCTCATTTTATATCATTTGCAGATTTGCATTTCTTTTGGGGAAAAAAAGTATGCAGACTGGTGAAAAAATGTAAATTTGCTGCAACAGGAGATACGACTGAAATCTCCCTGGCCTGCATATTCAGTTATGAAACTCTCTTTAAACTCTAAATATATTATTCTTTTGGTGAATGCTGCTCATTAGTTAATATTTGGTAAAACGTAGATTAATGGCAACCACCTGTCTGTTAGGAGTACTCCATTATGGTCCCAAAGGTGGTCATTACAGGCCCGTTCTCTCTGCACAAGTTAATATAGGAGCTTTGCAGTACTTTCTTTCCATAGTTAATGCCTTTGCAGTGAAACTAAAATTAATCATTCATTTTCAATTGCTCCCATTAAAATTCTCAACTGAAATATATATAAATATATATATATATATATATATATATATATATATATATATATATATATATATATATATATATATATATATAATCGTAGTTCCAGATAACCACTTGTGTATGTATATCTCTATGGGGTATAAGATAACAGTATATGGCAGAGCAGTCTTAGTAAGGCAATGCTGTAGTCCCATTTTAATGAGCTTTGCCCTATTGGTCACCCTATGGCTAACTAGATATTGACTACAACTTAAATCATATTTGGATTTCAGTGTGAGCTTCCTATTGTGCCCAATCATGGATGTCAAGCTGCCTTCTTCTCTGGATCCCTCCCAAGCTGGTTTAGATAGGTCTGCACAATCTTGGCTTCCCTTCATTGAGGAGCTGGGGAAGGAGATGCAGAGATTTGCATTGGTTTTGTTCCAGTGGAATGCGTAATTGGGCACACCTCAGCAAACCACTGACTTGCTAATGCAGGAAAAGAATAGCAGCAGTGCAATGCAATGCTAGAATAAACTGATATCCTAATGTCAGCCCCCCAGCGTTGAGTAAAATGTCTCAATTAGCAATATATATTTTCTAAAAAGTATTTCATTAGAGGGTCAACTTTTAAGCTAAAAAGAGAAAAAGTTTATGCAGTAATTCAATTTCAGTTTCAATTATAATGTTTTCAACCACATGGAATGTGTATTTTTGTATTTTTGTTAGCTATTTCTTTGCACAAGTCGGGGTGTTTTTCAATCAATAGAAGTTGTAAGATCTCCTGTTACAGCTTTAATTAAAAAAAACATGTTTTTTACATCATGTTCCTCAGTGGATCTCCTCTAGTAGTTTGGATAATCACACTGGAAACATGTACATCCATCTAAAGCATTTATAAAGATGAAAGTAGCAGCAAGCTTTTTTAATTAAAATATAATGAAGCTAGCTTGTCAGTGCTGTAATAAAGACGAAAGAAACTCTCATTGATGCTGCACATTATTCCACTTGGATTTGAGCAACAGAAGAATAACAAAGAACCTGCAAAGGCAGTGAGGGTATGATGTGTCAATTTCTGAGAGGAAGAATAGCTGACAGAATTCCATTCATATTGTATTATACAGCTGCTGCGGGGAGAGCGTTTCTACAAATTCGACTGCAAACTGCAAACAGAGACCACTAACCTTCATGCAGCCACTGTGATTGAGATTGAGATTTCTACACTCAAGAAGATTGGTGATAAGATTGAAATCCACCAGCCTTCACTGCAATGGCATTCTGAGGTAAATTTTTAGGGAATGAATCCAATGCAGCAAGTATTGGAAGACGGTCTGGAATGACATGGTCAGTTATCTTGTTATAACAGCCGATGTAAACTGGCTATTATTGCTATTAAAGTATGTGTATAAAGAAAATGACGTGTTCATTGTGAAACTCTGGTACAGTAGATCAGGGAGAGAACAATTATACTGCACGCTGTAGACTGCTTTAGTCACAAGCGAATCTGGAATTAATTTGTTACAGTTCTGTGAAATTAAAGGCCAAATTAGGTATTTGTGAATTTGATTACTCACACTTCCTCAGAAACTGCTCCACTGCATCTGCCCTCTCTCCATCCTCCCTCCTCCCTCTCTCTGTCCTCCCTCCTCCCTCATTCCTCCTCTCTCCTCCCTAATTCCTCCTCCCTCCATCCTCCCTCATTCTTCCTCCCTCAGCTTTTCTCAGGCAATTCCATCTGCTTTGCTAACACAGCTCACCTAAGACACACGTGTGATGAAAGGTTGTCACATAAATTGCATCTGGGCTACAGAATAACTTGAAAGGAAGAATGTAAAATGTAAAGGAAACAGTAAAGGCATGTGTCCATTGTATGATGTACACACTGTAGCACTGGTGCCTTTTGCTAACTTTTTGTTCTATCTTTCCTACAAGGTTTCTTTGTAGCAATTCGATTACATGAAATTGATATTATGAACATGAGAAAAGTTACAAGAGAGGATGTTGAAGGCCATTGCAAAGATCCCAATGATGCAGCAGCAACAACATAGCTTGGCAGCTCATTTGGGGCATGAAAAAGTCACTCAACTTGACATTGTGTCCTTGTTTGAAATAATGACTGTGGTTAACTTTGTTGACCCCTATATATTTAAAACTTTTGATCAGTTCTTAACTAACACTTCCTTTCCTTCAAACCATCCTCATTACTCATCCCCTAAAGCCCTGGAACATTTCCCGAACCACAGACAGGTTTATAATTAAAGTCCTGTAAAGTGTAAAGCAATGCAATATTTAAGATCCCTTCTGTAAAGACCATCCATGGAACACTGTGATTCATGTGCATGTTTTGATCTTTGTTTTACATGTCGGTTGCCTGGTGGCAGGCGTCATCTGAAAATGTTACATCTCGGGGACAGTAAACTGTTAAAATAAATAATATACAAAAGGATGAATGAATAGATCCTAGCCTGAAGTATTGCCCTGGCTTTCATGATAAATATCATTGTAGTTACACTATGGAAACAACACATTCCATAGAGCCAAGACAACCGGTTTATAGTACTTTAATTCCTATTTTATTTGTAACAAATAGGCAGGACATGATGTGACAGAAGCTGGCATGAAACACTGAGAAGAAGAAGAAGAAGAAGAAGAAGAAGAAGAAGAAGAAGAAGACGAAGAAGAAGAAGAAGAAGACGAAGAAGAAGAAGAAGAAGAAGAAGAAGAAGAAGAAGAAGAAGAAGAAGACACTAGTGAAAATCAGGCCATATTGTAAATGTAAAAGTGTGTGTGTGTTACTGCAGAGAGCAGTAACAAGGGGGTGGAGATGTACACAGATAATGGCCACTTGAACACAAAGAGAGTATCAGTAATGCTAATAGTGGGCCACCTAATGATGCACCTCAACATGAGGAAATCTACAGTGTGTGTCACAAAGCCAGTGCGTCACTAACCTGCACCTTGTGGAGAGATCAGCACAGCCCCCGAAATGAGGCTTCAGATCGGACACTTCATCACCGGAATGCACTAATGTATTATGTCAAATACTTCTCTAAAATAAGTTTCTCAGGCTTGTGTACTGTAACAACACATTTTTCAAGAAATTAGATAAACACAGATATTTCAAAATTAGCATTATTTGCATGGTAAATAAGAAAGTAATGAGTAGGAAAAACTAATTAAAATCCATTACAAACTGTTCAGTGTAAAAGGGCCACCCTCGGGTATTCTTGGAGTAACAGGCTCTAGTATGCATGTTATGGACTTGATTGAATTCAGATAAAATGATTGCTATCAAACCAGCAGTTTACAAGTTATTATCAACAGGACAGTAATGAAAAAATACAATAACCATGATCACTTTTCAGAAATGACTGATGCAATTACCGAAGCCAATGTCACATATATAAATAGTGTGTGAGGCCTTGAGTGTTGAAACTAATGTGGAGTTCTAGTATGTGGCAACTTTTCTACCCATTGCACACTGAATGTGGTTTGCACATAGATCAGAACTATTTCAGATATAAATACGTGTCTTCAGACAGAGCTGTATTCTCTACAACTGTTGGGATAATTATTAAGAACATAACAAACAATTCTAACTGCATCCGTACAGAACGTTGCACAGATCGCCTCTTTCTTTCTTTTATTATTTGTTTATTTAGCAGTCGCCTTTATCCAAGGCGACTTACAGAGACTAGGGTGTGTGAACTATGCATCAGCTGCAGAGTCACTTACAACTACGTCTCACCCGAAAGCACAAGGAGGTTAAGTGACTTGCTCAGTGGCTGAGGTGGGATTTGAACCGGGGACCTCCTGGTTACAAGCCTTTTTCTTTAACCACTGGACCGCAAAATAAATACAAAACATACGCTAATAAAACACAACAAAAGAATGAAGCTTCACTCTAGGAAGATTATGTAGTCCCTGCACAGGACAGCAATGCTCCCAAACTAAACTATCAGCATTGTTGACAGGGGAGATCACCAGGATAGCAGATAACAGCAGGGAAAATAAGTGACTGATAAAACAGCTTCTGCACAACCTCTCTGAGCTTCAATTACAATGGAAATGCTGACTCGTGTCTCAGCTGTCTCACAGTTTTATCAAAATTTGAATTCATACAACATTGTGTTTCATTCATGAAAACCACTAATTGCACACAAGTGCATCAGCGTGTCCTTACTCATAAATACATTACTGAAGCAATCTGGGGATGGGGCAGGCATTGACTATTTACTCAGGCTTTGGTCGTTTTTAATTGAATCAATGTTCTCTGTTCAAACAGAAACGCTTGACTTGATATTCCAGACTTGTAAAATGACACGACAGGCAGTGTTTCTGGCTAATTGCTAAATAATAATGATGATAAAAATCACACAGTAAGCACTTACAGTCTCTTCCAAGCAAAAATAATAAGGAGCAGCAGGGATTGCTTTGTACACTAATGAAGACCTGGGAGAATGCTTCATCTGGAAGAGAAAGCTCTGTGTTTGCATCAAATTAAAATCTGTTTGGGGGAATAATGAGGAGACAGGTGTCACCAGGGAAGCCCGGCCAGAACTAGGGACAGGAAATGTGCCTATAAAACAGCAGCAGGATAATGGCAAGAACAAATCAATAGCAGTGGTTTCAGGAGACAATTCACAGCAACGACCTTGCAGCAAATGGTTTTAAATCAGTTCTTATTGTGTGTAATCAAAGAAACTACAAAATGATGTCGCAAAAGTCTACCAGAAGCCATAATAGTACAGTATTTCATGTTAGATTTCGAAATTTCACATTTTTCAATATTTGTCAGTTTTTTTGTTAAGTATATGGATATCCACACGCAGGTTGAGGGAGGGCCCGAACCTGGAACCTCTCGCACTAAAGCATAGCGCCCAACTATGGGTATTGCCAGGTATTGCCAGTGTATAAACCAAGGGGTTGCAGTCCTAAAACAATAATACAAACACAGACACACAACACAGATACAGACACATCTCCGGACAGTGCGTTCTTTAGGTGCAGGTGCGGTGCTGGATTCAATACAGGTGCAGTGAAGTCCGGGCTTATGACTGGCTTGAAGCGACAGCTCCTGGATGCGTATAGCAGCCGTCTGGCAAAGATAAACATACACAGTTATTGATAACAAAACACTTCACTCACTGTTTCTCCATCCTCGTTTCCTCCCATTAACCACAACAAAGGAACCGATTATGGCATCACACCCCCCTAAAGTACCCTAAGCCCCACCCCCTCCGATAGCTAGTTCAATCACGTCTCCTCCAATTCATGACTGATACTTCGCTCACCGTACTAGGGCGATGACCCCTGGTACCGTGACGCCACCCCCTTCCTGAATGGCTGGCTTCCGACTGCCCCTGGAATGAACTGCCCAACCATTCAGTACAAGGCACACAGTTCCTGTTGTACAGCACCCTCACATGTCGAGAGGGAGATTGTTGATTCAGATTCATTCGCTCCCTGTCACACAATACTATTAATCGATCATACTTGCCATTGGTGCTACAATCTGAAATAGCAAAAAAATATCTAATTTTCATAAACAAGAAAAAGTCATATTTGGAGACAGGTTACTGCAGTGTGAATGTCAGGGGAGAAGCAGTTGGGATTTGTAAAGTATAGCAGTGATTTAGCATCTGTCCTTGATAAGCCCAGGGAACGCGTGTCGCAGCACCTCTTTTGACAGAATGTAAATGCAAGTAATAGACCTGTGCAAGCTAATACACAGATTTCTTATTTTATGACATAAATTATTACAACTACTGATACTAGTGCAGCGTGTTAGAATTGTACAATAAGGCCAGGGCACTAGAGATGTAAATGAAGCCAGGCATCTATCTATCTATCTATCTATCTATCTATCTATCTATCTATCTATCTATATATCTATCTATCTATCTATCTATCTATCTATTTATGCCTGCAATGTGGGAATGGAATAAGTGCTGTGTAATTAGCTATAGTAACATAAGGAAAGCAACAGCAGTTACAGCACAGAAATTGCTCTGTTTATTTTAAGCAAGGTCGAATATACAGCTGCTGTATTTTCAATGGCAGTGTCTCAGGAACATTCCAATGATTTTGTTGTTCACTGAGTGATATTTCCTGTGGGTAGTTCTCATGTCTTGATCTCTTCTGGAAGTCTGGCCCAGGTTCCAATCACATCCATGCAAAACCAAAAGGTTCTGCAGTAGAGTGGTGTGATATTGGACCGCAGCTTTCCAGAGCAGCAGTGTGGAGTAGTGGTTAGGGCTCTGGACTCTTGACCGGAGGGTTGTGGGTTCAATCCCCAGTGGGGGACACTGCTGTTGTACCCTTGAGCAAGGTACTTTACCTAGATTGCTCCAGTAAAAACCCAACTGTATAAATGGGTAATTGTATGTAAAATAATGTGATATCTGTATAATGTGAAATAATGTATAATGTGATATCTTGTAACAATTGTAAGTCGCCCTGGATAAGGGCGTCTGCTAAGAAATAAATAATAATAAGAGCACTGCTGCTCAGATTAACACAAGGACTCCCCTGTGGAACCTTGTCCCCTTTTTCACATTGCCTGCTTCCTTTTTTTACATGATTAAATTATGTTCAATGCTGTTGCTACCCCATTCTACACAAGGTGACCTGGTTTAGGGCAGTTAAGCAGACAATTCTGACTGTTTGTCTCAGATATTAAGTGCAAAATTAAAGTGCCTTACAGACGTATTTATCATATCCCCTGCCACCTTCAGCTAGTCCTGATTGAGTACTGACAAGCAGCGTGCCCTATCATTGAGTATCAGCTTTGCAATGAAATGCACTCAGCTCCTACAGATATCAATGTATCATAACCAGAGGATTACAATGAACCATTTCTCTGGATGTCAAGGAGATTCTGTATTCACTTTTAAGTTAATCTTATAGGAAACCGAGGCAACTTTTAGCTCATAATGATTTATCGTCTTTTCATAGTTCCGGCTGTATTACCTTTGCAAAGTAGATTTTGACTCAGAATAAACATTCAGGAGAACACGCATATTGCTGAAAGGAAGAAACCCAAATATATCAGACTTAATAACCCTTTCTTAAATCTCAGTGAACATGAATTTAAGCAACAATAAAGGAATCAACTGTTTTTATTCCATGAATTTATTATGAACCAAGAAGCCCAGCTAAGTGTCACATCTTGTTTACAAAATCTTTTTTTAAAAGCTCAGGTGTCTTGCCCCAGGGTCTAACATTAGAAGAGTCTCCTGGGCTCCACAGTATTCTATCTGACCCTGGAACTGACCTATGCTCTTACAAACAATCATGTTGGTGCACAATGGTAAAAGCATAGCAAAGTCTTGTGAAGAATTGACAAGTATGGTAAAGAACTATATGCATGGAATGCAAAGTTAACCTCAAAATCAATGTAAATGAAAACATTGACATGGTATAAATACCATTCTGAACATGATATCTGACAATATAAGAATCGACCTGGCATTCATTAATTTAAATAATACTGTTACAAAATCAGCCTCTTTGTAGCCCCACTTACAGAAAGGCGTTCGTTGAAAGATGAGTAATGAAACTTTTTTTGTTCTGAAGTACTGTATGTAACTGTACTTGTCACACTTCAAACACCCAGCACAAATGGATGAGATGCTGATCTCTTATTCAATAACATCTTTCTAAAACAGTGAAAGTAGCCAGATTTAGCCCTGGAATGTGTTTTCAATTGTCTACTATTAGTGTCACAGAACAGTACAAAGGCACATTATCATTATGCGTTGATGTATTGTGAACCACAGACAGAGGCTAGTCAACAGCAAACACTGCCTAACACTGCTTGCGTCAGTCTGTCACATGTATTCATTTGATGCTTTTTTCTCTTACCATGAGTACAATGAAGTCTTAGCTGAATACAATGTTATTTAAAGACTGTTCGTGACCTAGAAACACAATTAAATGCAGATGCAAAACAGCATGCAGAATTGTATGTTAATAATACAGCTCTTCACCTTTGACAGGATAACAGGAGTGTTTAATGAGAACCATTTGCTTACCTTTATCAATGATCACAGATTCACCAAAGATGTATCAAATTCATGCTACTAGAAGAAATAGCTGAGGTCTGTTATGGTATGTCTCATCATTGAATCCTTTTCCCCCAATGACTTTGACGTGATTTTCTACTGCACACCTGCTGAGAGGTTTCAGGAAGCCAATGGGATTATAATAGCAAAGGGCTCAAGACCTCTCACATCTTCCTCTGTTCTTAACTATTCAGATCTTTCACTTACATTTTTACTTTGAGGTGAAACACCAGAAAGTACAAGCCATATCCCCAAAACAGTTCTGTTATAAAAGCAAAACTTAGTATGAAGATTGTGTTACTGATTTTTCAGCACCACTCACTTTGGGACAGAAGCCTGTGTACTCAGACCAGCTAAGAGTTTAAGAATAGTGCTTCTTATTGGCTTTGTTCTTTTCAACTTCAAAATAAACCACACTGTTCCAAGGCATGACTTGACATTTGCCACAACCCTTTGCGTTGGAATTGGGTGAATGCAGTAGTCATTCGTTCACCCATCGAATATGTTTTCAGAAGAAGCATATCCTGGATACTGCTCCTGTGAAAGGTGCCTCACACAGATAGAAGCCCACAGCTGATGCTGAAAACATATTCTCTTCAAACATCTGCTTCAATTCTCTTTAATTATCATAAGCTTTGGTAAACTTCACAAACATCATAAACAAAGGACAAAATGCTAATATTATTACACTGCAATCGATAATACTGGCAAATAAATAATTTCCTACAAAGTGTTCTCTCTCTCTCTCAGGAAATAAAAGGGGGAGGTTATTCTTTTCTTTACAGTGGTCTTGGGACCTGATGGTACCAGCTGTGGGCAGCACATTACCCTGGCAAAGATTAGCACACTGCACAGCTGCAATGGCTACCTTCAATACAATGGCCTGCTGCAATGCTGCATTGCAGGCTCTGTTCCATTTCTGTATGGAAATCTGAACAGCAATTGCCCTCAGTAAATGAGAGGTTACAGATTACAAGGAAGCAGCACAAGGAGGTCAGTCTGAAGAATCTTTAAAGTGCATGTTTCTGTCTATAATAATGACCGCAGGGAACAGTTATAATGATATAAACAACTCTTCATTCTTACCTGACAGCTGCTTAGAGCAGATGTCTGACGTTTGTTATTATGAATATATGAATAGCGTCTATTCATATGTATTAGGTTAATGTTACTGTTTTTATGTCTCATATAAATGTAACTGTTCATATTATTTTGTTTCCCATCGATTATTATGTGTCATTATGTGTTTGAGCTTCAGAACTTTCTGCCCTGCTAACAACACAGCATATCTGTACAAATGATTCAATTGCACTCTGATATTTCTTGCTTCTTTGTATGTTTAGCATCGTCAGTTTTCCCCAGATGAATGCCTTCAGTTTGCAACTTTAAATGTCCAAGCTGAGGAACAGTATGTTCCAGCCCCACGGTTAATAAAGTTCTCATGCACTTCTCTTCCACTCCCTCTTTTCAGTTCATGTGATTAACAGAGTGGGAGTTTGCTTTATTAGCGCTGGTGCTGTCAGGGGGTTTCCAGCACTCGCATGCTGTTGAGATTTCTTCTAACCACTTCGGTTGCAGGGGAGAGATTGATGGTCCAGGCACATTTGTTCACTCACTTTAAAACTAATCACTGCTGTCACTCCCAGCTAAAGGCTTGTAGCTTTTCTGTACTGCTGCAGTAAATAACTCTTCCACTCTCCAAGAGCTTTGTCTTGCAGCCGGTTTCATTCCCCTTGTGTCGCTCCTGTTTCCTCACTCTGCACATACGACTTGCACTCTGACTCTTCTCATTTGCAGGCCGATGGACATGTCCAGTCCTCCTGCTTTCAGTATTCACAAGACTGGTCTTTAATAAGTATGGATATGGGGACAGTTGTGTAAATAAAAGAGTTAGGAAAGTGTCTGTGAGTGCTGGAAAATACTATTGTGTTTTGCAAGTGAACAATAAGTATCCCTGCTTTACTTTATTTTGAAATCAAATGAATGCCTTTCCCTAAGGCTTGTCTGAAACCCTGTACTTGGAACTTGCCAGTCCAGCATGGCTTTCAAATGTTTTTTTTTTTATTATTGTTAAACGTCAATAATAATGATATTCATAATTACTTTATGAACAAATGGAAAATGCTACCTTTAAGCTTTACATGACACAAAGGGTATTCTGGTAATAATAACACTGTATAATTAACCAGTAGTGTGTAGTAGGTGCATCATAAAATATAAAATAGTGAATATCAATTTCCAATGGTGTATGACCATTAAGCATTGAGCTTAAATTCTCAAGAAGCAACTGTTAAAAATGTCATGTCATCTTTCGGGATGATGAAGAAATAGCAGGGTGAGCTGAATCGATAAGTACAGCCCTCACAGTGAAGGGATCTCACACTGGTAGCCAAGCTAGATGGTATTGCTTGTATACACAAAATCACAGGTTACTGCAGGCCCACAATTGGGACCTAAGCGCTCCTATTTAGGACATTGGACACAACATGTGCATTACAAACAAAGCCACATGATGCAGACTAGCTGTCTTTGTGTTTTCTCACTTTTACTTGAGCTTCTTATTTGGGTCACCCAGAATCCAGTGTGACGTTAACATGTACAACACCATTGTTGACATGTTTGTAGACATTTCTAATGGATCATTAAACTTACAGTTGCACTACAACATTTAGACATCATGCCGTGGGGAATGATTTGATGTTAAAGTTCATCTAGACACAATTCATTGGATACAAGTTTTGTCAAATAAACACTTGTATGAATTGCCTTATGAAAGTGCAATGTGTGCTAAGTGGCTAAAGCAAAATCCTGGATTGAAATGAAAACAGAAGTGAAATACCTTCGAGTAGGACTTGGTCACTTCAGACATGCGTTTATAAACAAAGACAGTGATTTCAAGCGAGCGCAGATACTAAATTGGATATTGAAAACGGCACACTGTTTAACATGTGCCCTGACCTAGTAATAGGAACCCACCAGTACCCATTTATATTAAAAGGACAGCTTTTGAAAAGGGTTGATTTTTTTTTTTTTTCCAATTGTTCCTTCATCCAACGTGCAACTGTATTTTGTTTGTCACATAATATGTATATAGTTGAGTGCATTTTACTCTTGACAGTGTTGGAGAAGATAATGGGCTAGATACTCCAAATCTTGGGAAAAGAGGAAACACCAATTATAATTCTACAACTAAAACAACTCAAGAGTGCTCCAAGCACCCATATTAGATGTCTGATTGATTTTGTAACAGAAGCAGCTCTTGCTTGATAAGCTCCTATAAGTATTTTGCGCAGTATAACTGAACACATGTTTCAAGTATTTATGTATTTTTTCTGTAGCTATATTTAGTTCTGTGTGCTTTTCTCCTCCTCCGTTAACACTATTAAAGGCAATAACGATGATACTGTTACAATAGAGAGACTGCGGGGGGTCTAATGTGAAGGATCTGTCCCCTGCTGCGCACTGTTACATTCCCCAGTTACACTATCAACAACAACAACAGCAAGAATTGCATTCAATATCATCTCCAGAAACGCTCCATGGAGCACAATGTGAATTACTGAGCAATGATTATTCGCTTTGCAACGTTATGCCATCTTTCTTTCTTTCTTTCTTCTTTCTTCCTTCTTCCTTCTTTCTTTCTTTCTTTCTTTCTTTCCATGGAGTCAGCCATCACAGGCTGTGTTATTATTGGTTCTCTCTGTTACATTCAGGTGTGGAATGTCTCTAGGCAAAGCAGAATAATTGCAGATCATTATGAGCTTGATTGATTCTGCATGCCCAGGGAGGGGTAATCATTGGAAAAGGGTTCTCACTGAGAACGGCTTCCAGCCCTTTGTCATTTCAATCCTGCATCTACAAAAAATAAAAACCTGAACTTTGAAGTCTGCAGTATTTGTATTTTGTCTATAGCTTGTCTAAGAGCGAGAGCACAGCCCAAGAGAAACGAGCAGCACAGTTTAATCCATCAATCACCCTGCTCATCAGCAGCCTTGAAAGGTGTTTCATAAAGGACTTATTATTATTTAATTTTTTTCATGCATGGAAGACCAAAACATATTTCATAAGTTGCCTCTACAACGTCTATTTGGCTTTTATTTACTAGCATTGCAACTTAGCGAGGTGCCATTTGATTTTATGTTCTTTCAGAATTCATGCTCTGTGGGTTTAAATCAATTTATACTGGGTAATTTACACAGGAAAAAAAATGTTACTGTCGAAGGCTTAATGAAGTTCTCAGGAAGCTTTCTTTATTATTCTCAAAAGAATGATCTTCTCCTAAAAGGGTGTTCAAATATGCACTAACATTAAAAAGACTCAGCTTTAATTACACCATTGCTATTTAGAGAGCTATGTGGCCCTCTGCAATGAAAAACAACTTAGACCCCCTCATGCACTGAATATCATATTGATCCTTCGGGTAAACAGTGTTTATTATATTATTAAAGCAGAATGCCAATGCAATCTCTTTCCAAAGCACGGGAACACTGAGATATCAATGCAGAGCTTCTCAAATGTCAATCAGAGAATGTGTATTCAAAAACAAAATACCAGCGGAAAACACCATGCTTGTTGTACTTGCCAATGGCAATGCTGACTCTCAGAACAAGCCACGGGTAATCAAGACATTGAAACTCTGTAGCTACCCATAACACATTGCCCTCAGGTAAGGTACAAACTGATGGAGTGTAATGGGGCTGATGCTCCTTTCCTAAGGTGCTGAATAGTTCATATTTGCTGGAAGGCTTGCTTTGGAAAATTAAAGATAATTATAAAGGGCTCCCTTGAGAGCATGAGATCTGCAAATGTATATATGTATTTTTAAACGTCATACATAGCTTTAACTACTTAACCCTAAAATATAAAGTAGTACTACAGACCAAAAGACTTTAGTTAGTACTGAATATTAATGCTATAAAGTAGATGTGCATCAGATGTTTTGCACTTTATTATAAATGCTGTTTTTACAACCGGTGTTTAAAACAGTAAAGGCTGCAGCTGAATCGAGAGCTAATGAAGACTCGTTATAATCAGTTCATGGACGGTCTAAGCTGTAATGGCAATCTGCAGCTTTCCTCTTCACAGTCAGTGTTAAGTGCAAACAAGATACAAATACTGAGAGCTGCACAGTGATTGCCACATGCATCATAATTTGAGAGGTTTTATTTATAAAAGACAATAAAATATTGATGACGTCTGTGGATAGGGCTCTGAGCTGCAACCAAAAGCTTAATTTATAACTGAAGACACCAGAACATGAAATAAACAGCCCAAGAGATTTGCCGTAGATTCACCAGGTTAGAACAGAGATTTGTTTTGCAATGAGGCGGACTTGGTCAAGGTTGTTTGTGCTAAAATAAATGCTATAGCTGGTGCAACCTGTCAGGGTGATATTCAGTTATATTTGGGCCGCTGAGAGAAGGTTATCAAACGATATTTGAAGATTAAGCCAGACAAATGGAGAATAATAGATATTTCCGGTGTGCACATCTCTTGATTTGAGGAATGTAGTCAATGTTAAACAGACTTGTGTAGTCCTCTACAAGATGAGATCAATGAGGAGCACACAGGGAGATCACAAAGTGTGAGTCTAGGGCATCTGTGTTGATATTTGTATAATAATAATGGAGAGTATCAGAGTATCACTTTGCTGTTAGCGTACTGTTGTCACCAAGCAGAACATAACAGAGGCCCAATGACATAGCAAATGAATGTTATAATCGCTTAATGAACACAAATTGATTACACAAGCCAGACCGATGTCCTGTCTGTAAGGGAAGCAAGTTTAATGAGGAATTCAATTGGAGGTCACACCACAAGCATCAATCATTGTAAGAGGAATGAAAAGCTGACGTGTGAACGTGACTAATCAACTACCATGCCTGTTTCCACTTCAGTCAAACAGATTCAATATTTAAAGAAACTTGATGGCATTTGGTGACACACTGCTCAGGAGAATTCTCACAATAGAAACAGACCAGAAACACAAGGAGTCAGAGTGGGAGAACTGCAGCCCTTCACAGCACTGTTGAGGAATCAATAACTGTCAACGTCCTTTTTATCTTCTTCTTGTTCTCCATTTTAATATCTCCGTTCATCGCAGTCTACAGTGGAGGATAAAAAGCACATCCGATTGGAAAGAGGCAACTCGTTTTCAGAGTGCTTCGGTACAATTGTAGGGTGAATTCACATGACTTGTCAGCACGCACCCACAATTCAATTGGTAAGGCTATCATGGGTAAAGGCTCAATGAGCATTGCAGTTTCTGAAAGCAATAGATGAGATTGCTAACTTATCTGTTGTGACAAGAAGCAGCTCAAGTTGACACACTGGTATGTGTTGATTTTACAAATCCTCCATTTGAACTTGATACCTGTTGACAGACAAAAAAGAATCTAAAAGGATTGTGAGTTACCTTGAAGATTGAACGGGTTTAGGGAAAACCTTTGTTGTAAATGATTTCTTCAAACCGCGGTCTTTGTCAAGGTGCAGCACCTCATTCTGGGAAAGAAAAGAAATAATAATAATAAATTAAAAATGACCTCCTTTGCCATTTCCTGCTGTACATGCAGTATTCACAAAGCACAGCTCAGAAGAGGACTGAATGGGAGAGGTGACTGTTCAGGGCAAGACTGCCATTGCTAGAGCTATGGTTCATGTTATTGGCAGTGAATTACACCCCAGAACTCACATCCACATGAGTGGTACCTACACAAACAAAGCCCCTTGCTGTTCTCACTGGATTGAATACAATAATGTGCTTGTATCCGCAGGAGTATCTTGACAGCGGGGTTAACTCTGGGGTGCTGATGAGTCGAGCCCTGGGAAGCTCTGCTGAACCCTTTCATGCACCTCCACTGCCTTACATTCTTTCATAGAGAGAGAATTCTGTGGAGTGCACTCAGCAATGCAGACCCCTCGCTGTCCCTTTCTCTCTTCTTCTTGCCCTCGTTCCTCTATATCATGACCTTCCTCCATCTGCTGAGGCTGTGATTCACAAGCATATTAATATGAATAGAGCTGCTGGCCAGCCTCCCTACTGCTCTCCATCATGACACTGTTCATGTCATTGTACCGTTAGTCCAGTTCATTGTTTAGAACTTTTACAGTCGTTTGCAGGACATCTTTCTGAAAAAAGATTCTGCCACACTTGACTCTAGCTGACGTGCCACAATTAGTTTAACAGATAGTCATTCTCTTCATAGATGTGCAGCTGGGTGGCACAAAAGGGTAAGGAGATTCACAACAAAGAAAGTCCAGTGGCCAAACTGGGAAAAAGACTGAATCTCCTGGCGCCCAGTCTTCAGCTGTCAAAACAAGGCCACACTGTGTAATTGCATTCTCTCACAGTGGGAAACAGAGCCTCTTTCATGATGGTTATGCATTTCTACAAAAAAATTGACTAGGTTTGTACATAAGTTATTAATTAGACTGCTGCTATCAAAAATAAGCTGGCAGGTAACTGGTGTGATAGAGTTGTGCATGTCTCACCCCACAGTTGTATGTACTGATAAAACAGGAAAGCATGACTTATAATTCACTGCTCTTGTTCTGAAGCGAGACCCCTGGGCTGTCTAGTTACATTAACTCTTTCAGCCCTCAAGTTACTTACTGGCCTCTTCAGAGGTCTGCAGTGTTGGAAGAATTAAGCAAATACTATCCCTTTGATATCTCAACAGTGACGTGTCACATGGACGGTGCACCCTTCTACACAAGTGGCTCAATGGGTTTGAGGTCATATCGTTGCTATTACTCCAGCTGTTCCAGTCCAGTTTCCTGGCACTTTTCGTTTTTTTACACCTTAATTAATGTTGCCTGCTGATATATTGCTTCTTGGAATCACATTCCTGCACTAATTTGGTTTAATGCCCTTTGCTACAGAAATAATTCCTGTTTTGGAAAATGCCACTTTCAAGTGGATGTCTCCTTTCAACAGGGCTCCCTTTTAAGTGTTGGTTACTTTTCTCTGTGCTGTGGGAAAGGAAGCACTGGTATTGAATCATAAGCCTTTTACAAGCTGCTGATCCTGGCTTGGCCTGTTGAGTGAGAGGCCACCCTGGCTCCCTTTGTTATTCAATGGCTTGTTTTTGAACATGAAGAGAATGCAGCGCTCATATTAACTTCTTCAGCACTAGATTTAATACGCTGTACTAAAACAGAGCCGTGTCTTTTCACTCAATTTACATGAAAGTGTGGAATGTAGACCCTTGTGACTTGCTAGCATGCTTAACAATTAACCATTTTAAAAAATGTGATCTAATTATTTTGTTTGTCATGATGTATGCTTCTTTATAACCCCCAGAGATACATTGTGAATTTTAAGATTTATGGAATGACTTTATTGTCTTTATACACTTTTACAACAAACAGGTATCGCAATTCTCTTCAGCTTTTCTTTTCTTTTTTTTCAATTTTTCCAACAAGAGGCAAAGATTTCCTGGCAATAGTTTGTGTAAGTGCTTTAAGCTGCTTAAAATTGCTTTTGCAAAACCTGCCGCTTCAAAAGTTTAGTGCTGCCCCCCGTTCATTAGTGATCTCTTTATCTGCAGTGGTCCTTTCAAGGCATTTTAAAAGCTGAGGGTTCTGAGTGACTGAATCACAATCACTTCAATTATCCCCTTAATGCCAATCAATGTGGTAGCCAATGTGCACGGTAGCTGAGTGGTAGATAACATTCCTGGGGCACAAGAGACACGAGTAATCCTCCTGTCTCTGCCCATTACTTTGCACTTTCTTATCATAAATCAGCACTTAAATAAATTCCTTTCAAAATGTTTAGAGGTCTTGAAATAGATTTTATAAATAGATACTGTTTAAAAGAATCTTCTGATAAGCCAGATAAGTGTAGTAAAATCTTCATCTGTAGTAAACAATTAACCTTATGTAACCTTTATTAAATTAGTTACATCCTTGTGACCTTATGCAACCCTAGTTAATGTATCAATCTCACATGCAGTCCAAATGAAATGAGTGCTTTCTGCTCTGCATTAGGTAATATTTCTATTAATGTATAGTAGCGAATGTGCATACCAAAAAATGTAAGCATTGAGTTTTGAGACTTATTTGAGTATTTCTTTGTATTCTGAGAGTAATTCTTCATAGTTGTTTAAAGCTATGTTTTTGTTAATCTGTAATATTTTTCAGTTTAAGCAACAAAAACTCAAAACATGTAGACATTTGGGAATAAACTGCTAAGGGAAGCTACATTAATACCTGGTACCTTCTCTTCAAAAGGAAGAAGCTTCATGAAATTGGAGAGTAGATAGTTTGCACCTGTAGCCATGCAAGTGCGTATAAGTGACAGGAATTAATAGAGCTACCAGCATGCAATCCCATTTGAACAATTGTCACGCTATCAAGGGTTCTTTCAAAAGCAGGGAAACGAGAGAAGTTTTTATCTGTTTTTAATCGCTGGCACCAAATGAGATAACTCAACCAAGGAAAGAAAAACAGGCTTTGGGGGCTGATTCTGTTATTTGAGATTTGAGTGGCAAACTAATACCTGTCTGAAATAAATAATACATTAAAAAAAAGAGTAGGAATGTAAAAAAAAAAAAACTTCCTTTGCCAGACAGCACATCCTGAAGGGGCAAGAGCCTTTGAACAGAAATGAGATAAATACAAAGACGGATTTACTACCCCTGCAGTGGCTAAGAAGATGAGTTAAAGTTTGAAGAATTCCCCCCTAATGGCTTTGCAGATGGCAGAATGACTTAATACCTCTGTTGGGAAAAAAGAATAACTTTAAAGAGAATACTGCCAAAAAGACCTCTGTAAACCAATCACAGCTCCCACATGGCTTTGTAAACCAATCACAGCTCCCACATGGCTTCCTAAACCAATCACAGCTCCCACACAGCTTTGTAAACCAATCACAGCTCCCACACGGCTTTGTAAACCAATCACAGCTCCCACATGGCTTTGTAAACCAATCACAGCTCCCACGTGGCTTCCTAAACCAATCACAGCTCCCACATGGCTTCCTAAACCAATCACAGCTCACACGTGGCTTCCTAAACCAATCACAGCTCCCACACGGCTTTGTAAACCAATCACAGCTCCCACATAGCTTTGTAAATCAATCACAGAAAGAATCCAACCATAGACTTCTCCTTTACGTTGACATGCATTTGTCACCTCAAGCATATGAGGTATTTACGGTTTGTATAATTTGAAAATCAGCTTTAATGTTTTTTGTAGCGTGAGCATAAATAAGTGTCATTTCCACTTAGGCAGGGAGTTTAGGGTTTGCACCCTCAGGGCCTAACGACCATTATCCTGTAAATGGTGTGAGACATTTCTACAAGTCTCAGCTGTAAACATGTCCATAAGCCTATGGGAGTTCACAGGGATCCTCAAATGACAGCATTTTTAAATAGAATTGCATCTGTTTTCTTTGTTTCTTTAGCTAGGCTAATAGATAACAGGAATAGTATACAACATACAGGGGTATATTATTATTCATTTCTTAGCAGACGCCCTTATCCAGGGCGACTTACAATTGTTACAAGATATCACATTATACATTATTTCACATTATACAGTTATCACATTATTTTTACATACAATTGCCCATTTATACAGTTGGGTTTTTACTGGAGCAATCTAGGTAAAGTACCTTGCTCAAGGGTACAACAGCAGTGTCCCCCACTGGGGATTGAACCCACAACCCTCCGGTCAAGAGTCCAGTGCCCTAACCACTGCTCCACACTGCTGCCCATATAGAACATATAGAACATATCAAGTTCATAAATGAACACATGTTTCGTCTGTTTATGTTGGTTTGTTCCAAAGTATGTTTGAAGGTTTTCACTCCTAACCTGAACAAATGGTTCTAATGGTTTTAAAGAGGCATTAGTGACTGCTTGCAGAGGAAAGGTTACATAAAAACGGCCCTGGTTTGCAGACAGTAGGATGTGCATGTACAGTAGGTGCTCTTGACAAGCTGTTTCCCGCATGCTCAGAACAGATTTGAATCCTGATTTTGATCATGTTGACACTGCCTCTCCTGCTTGATGGATCCTCAGTGCTGGTTTGCTTTGACCTTTTTAAATTCATTGCACATCACCTGGGGAATTCGGATGATCAAACACCCATGATGTGTTTTGCAGCGCTACTGGTAACAACATCATTCTTTAGCAGCGATGTCTGCTGGCACTGAATATGGATGATACACTGGCAGTGATATTGTGAAGCAGTTTTCCCTGTAACCTTATCATGAAATCTAGTGTAGAGATGATGGAGGCACAGAACTGTACATTAAGATGCGAATGCTTATGAATAGGGCCCTTAATGTAAAATAAAAGTAATAACGTTTTTGTCCCAGGGCAGTGCACACAGTTTAACATCATTAGGAATAAATAAAAAAAAGATTCTCTTCCAGAGAGTTCCAGATGTAAGTGCTAGCTCTTTATCACTTCTCACAATAATTGCGCTTGCTGTTTAACATCTGTCCTTAGGGGGACATTTGTTTCTATGTTTTGTCTAACACAAAGATTCCACTGATTTTGAGCACCAGAAAACATTCCAATGCACGGCATATTTACAGTCTAAGCAGGTGACTAATGGGTTGGAATTAGATTTTTTTTTATCACTAGAATAGAAGTTACCCATTTATGGTCTGCTCCAATGCAAAGCAGGTCATTATTTTTGTGCTGTATGAAAATGTATGTTTGACAATTATTATCAGAATGCAAAAAAAAAAAAAAAAATCCTCCAAAATACCTGGAGTCTTCATCTGAGGATTGCAGTGTCCTTTTCTTTCCAGTTAAGAAGCTCATTTGCAAGTAAAGGTTATTCGACAGGAATGGGCAAACAGTTTGTGTGGCTTCATTAGTGTCAAAACTGCCTGCCTGTCATGTTTTACTCTTTTTATCTGTGAGGCAGAAGATAACCAGGACTTTTACTATGTTTTACTATGATTGTAAATATATGTGCACTCACACATAATTGCACATAATTACAATGTTATTATGCAGTTACACTGCATTTAATGTACTTATTGATTTTTTTTTTTTTTTTGCATGATATAACCCTAACCCCTAACCATTTTCTGATACAATTGTGTACTTACATTGTAAGTATGTATAAGGACACATGTATTTACTATATCAATACACTGTAATTAAGGACTCTAAATGTAAAGTTTTACGAGATTGTGTTTGGCTTCCTCGGTGGTCCTGGAGTCAGGACACCTGTATCATGTTCACTACAGGTGACAGGCTCCTGGGTGTCTAAAGAACTACGTCTACTAAGAGGTTTGTGTGCAGCTGCTAGTGTGTGTTAATATTACCTGATGATGTCATTCAATACAATTTTGTCTTTGTATTTGCATAACTGATATTGGTAACAGACAGTATCTTACAGTGATTTTATCGGACCGAGGAAGAGATGGCATTAGGATTCCATGAATACATTATTGATTCTTTGCAGAAACTGATGCTGTTTCAGAGTATGTAGAAAGTGATATTTTAATGCAGCAACAGAAAATCCACACTCTCCTTCTCATACAGTATACATTTGAATACCCAGAATTCATGGCTGCATTTGTCTCAGGAGGTTAATGTTTTCAAAGTATGTTATAGATTCTGTTATTACAAATAGTTTCTTTCTCCACGTAGCTGCTGTAACCTCTGAAACTAAAGACCTCTGAAATTAAAAAATAACAACAAATACATCAGGGATCATCAATAATGCATGATGTTGTGATGGTAAAAACCATCCTTGTGGTATGAATTTCTTTTGCTGATGTAATCACTGCCCTAGTGGTTTTCATCATAACCCAGCATGTAATTCCAGTCATCAGTCACAGCTAATTACATGAAAACACAGGGCCTTCACATAGCGGTATTGTTGGAATATTAGAACGACCCTTTGACAAAGATGCATTCCCAGGGATACAGTGTGTCCTGTGACCTGCATTCATTCAGGGTATTCGTATTCCACGATAATTACAGCAGACTTCATTATACTGCATACAAGGTTACGTTTCATTAAAGGAGGGACACGGTTCTACATTTTATTTTCTTACCTGTGCCATTGTACTTAAAAAATGTGTAGCTCACGCTTTAAAGTACAAAAAAGTGGATTTTTCTCATGCTTATACAAAGCAAGAATGTGAATTTAAAAGTCTCAGTTATCACTCAAAAGGGAAATCTGAAAGGCCAATTGACCATGTTGTATTTGTGCCTCAAGCAAGTATTTGTTGATGAAATATAATCACAGAGTATTGCAAAGCTGCTGAATAATACAAACACCCGCAGTTCAATTATAGTTTCTGGGCCGTAGCTGGTAATGTTTTAAAAAACAAATAAAGCAAGCTAGCAATCTATGCACAATACAAAATAAGGGGTTATAACAATGTGAGCTGGAACCATGTAATTTCAAAAAGTGATGGATGTCCCAACACCTGTATTTTATTAACTGTGTTTAACGTATGCACAAAATAGAACTAGAGGCATACTTTTTTGACACAAGGTATTATTTATGCAATATGAACCAATTAAAGGAGTCAATTCAAGAGAAGAAGCAGGAAAAGGGAGGATGCTATCTACAGAATGCATAGTGCAAGCATGGGAATCTCAGGAAAGAATGATCAAACATGGTACTGTAAAAAATCATGGCTTTCAAATGTATATGGGTTACATGTTGAATGACATTTCTGATTGTTTTTGACATTTTTTTTTGTGCCTGGGTTTAACATTCTCTATTCCTGGCTGCCAACAATAGCATTGCAGACAGAACATTACAAAGAAACAGATTTAATTTAAGTTCATGAGTCAGCTCTGTGGAGGAGCTCTGAATACATCTGATACCAGGATGGCATTCTGTAGGTCAGTTTTTCAAGGACAAGCACAATGGAATTTAGTCTAAATGAGAATATATATATATATATATATATATATATATATATATATATATATATATATATATATATATATTCAGTCACTTCCAGTGTTCAAAGACACCCAGAACCTTTTTAAAATGTAAAGAAAAACTAGCAATGATTTCTGACAAATATGCAGCAAATATTTTATTTAATTAGGCTGCTATAAATAAAACCAGTTAGCTTTCATACTAAGTCCAAATAGCCCATCTGAAAAGGTGGTGGAAAACACAAGCCGGATAGAAAGATAATAAATAAATAAGATAAATCCGGGAGAGTAAGTGAGGGGGGCCATGAAATGTAAAGAAAGAAATAAAACTAATAAATAAGATACATCCCTTAACCCTTTTCCTTTTGCACTCCTAGCAGGCAGCACTGTAAAATACATCCAAAAATAAAAGGGACTGTCCGCGTAGCTCACATTCTGGAAATAGGTTTGTCAATATCGTCACCACAAGACTTGTTTAATTGATCCTGAATAGCATCCAGATAGCGTCACTGTCAGCTGGAGGAACTAATCAATGCACAGCATTTGTATAAAACATGTTTGAATCTGAAAGAGAAAGAGAGAAAGAAAGAAAGAAAGAAAGAAAGAAAGAAAGAAAGAAAGAAAGAAAGAAAGAAAGAAAGAAAGTGAGCATCTACCTTGCTTATAAATTTAAAAACAAAAAGTCCTAGCTGCATTGTCTGTATCTATGCAGGATCACACTGTACCTTTATGATATTAGCTGACATGCTGGATTGTATTTTGAGGTAGTTGGGCATGTTGAATTTGCACGTCCTAGTCTGAAGATCCCGGTGAATCCCATTATACTATACAATTACTCAACCTTCTCTGCAAAGCAATACATACAGTATTTGCAGAAGTAGGTCAGAAACACATTTACTGGACTGGTATAATAAAATATTCCTATAATAAGAATAACTCAAAGAGTGGAAACACACTTGCGTGACCTATTTTTCCAGTTACACGTGCAGATGCAGGTATACGTGGTTTATATGTCAATGAAGAATTTCCCAGTTGAAACATCACAAAAACAGCTAAGAATGTGTAGCTCTCCTAATTACAATTCTGCAAGACGCAAGTCTTTCAGTTATTTCAGCATAGAGTCACCTCATGCTCCCCATTCTATTTATTTTCTCTGTACTGTTGACCTGCAGCATGTGTTTCTATATATACTGAGATTTTGAATATTTAATCATCAATAAACAGGGGAGCCAGCGCCCTGGTAAAGGCAGTTGTTTGTTGCAAGCACAGAATTACAGCGTTTTAAAAAGCTTCCAAGACGCTTGCATTCCGCTGCTCTAAATTCATACATTCCTAGCTCCTCGAGGTGGAAGAAAAGCACTGAGGCACCAGTTCAGGAAAAGCAAGACTGCATCTATTCTGCAGCCTCTGAATTAATGTGTGCAGCTGCATCCCTTTCTTTATTCAGCATGGCTCAAACACCAGGGGCTATACTGAGCACCATCTTCACTTGTGCAGTGTCATCAGAGATTCTGCACTGTGGTGCTAATTTATAAACCAGCCAGCTAGAGATCCTGGTACCTCGGATAATTCATCATTCTTTTCAAGCATTCTATATTAAGGCTGTTACACCAGAGTGATTTAACATAGTTCCTGATCAGGGGTGTATGAGAGCCACTCAATGTAATCAATCAAATTAAGGTACTACCAGTATATAGAGCAAACCCATTTTTCCATCCTATGAATCAAGCATTGTTCATGCAAGCTTTTAGTGCTATAAACTCGTCTGCAATTTTTATAACATGAAGTTTAAGCAACACTTAGAAAATATTTTATTTTGTTTTGAAACAAGGGGGAGTAAGCGTCCCAAATAACGTTTATTTACTTTTTTTATTGTTTTCCTTTTTTTGTAGATCAAGCTGGATAAGCAGTGCTTGCCAAACAGGTGCAACAGCTGGGAGAGTTTCCTTGAGGGTTCAATAAGTTAGGGAAGAGAGATCGCTAGGAGAAGCAAATACTCGTGATCCCTCCCCTGAATCTCAGCCTAGGCTTGTAACATACTGTAGGGTGGCAGATTTTCAAGGCATGGGCAGACAGTTTTGTGTTGTGTGCATACATGTTGGTTATACACAACTTCAGTTTCATTGATTGGTTTATCTATTGGTTCATTATTGTAACTTTTTTTTTTTTTTACAGCAGAATTAAAAAAAATATGTAGGCAGTTCTAAAAGATAAATACATGTACTTTTCTATGTAGCTGATAGTTAGGGTTTATGATTTTCGGATTTAACCAATAATAATAAAACAAAACGATAAACCACCCCCAATACAAAAAAATGAAATCGGTGTATAGCCACTAAACACCAGAAAAACATTGGAAATTACAAATTGTGGCAAAATGTAAAAAAAAATGCCTAGAAACACAAAACCCCAGAAGAATGTGCCCATGACCATAAGCAGTCCTCGTGCTACATATTGTGACAGAAATGGCCAAGCATTTTGGAAAGTAACTGAAAACAATCATTTCATACAGTACAGAAGAAGTGAACGCCTCGAAAAAAAACGATTTCGGGGTATCTCGAAAATAGCGAAAAATAAACACCGAAAAATGAAATGAATTAAAAATCCAAAGCTCTACTTATAGTGCATTGCAACACTGTCCAGAGACCGCACTGCTCCTGCACTGTGCTGCTCAGCAGAGCAATTTAGATCCAGGTTTAAATAATAAGGGCAAAGGGATAAGCAAATTACAATGACAGCCTGATAGCATAGCAACCATGGCTTCCTGCTGGAACATAACCATCTATTAAATTCACAGAAACATTACATCCAAAGCACACAGTGTGCATAGAAAGATGTGCAATTAAACATGCTTTGAAATGAACTGCAGGCTTCACGTGAATTGCAGTAAATTACAGTAAAAAAAAATATTGAATTGATGTATTCCTTAAATGTAACCTAAAATGCTAATAGATTCAATGGATTATGTGATTTCTGATATTCACTGCACAGGGCTCAATCCAGTGTCAACTACTTCAATCTGACAGCTGCAGAAGGATGAATTGTAATGAGCTCTATTGGACAGTACCTGTTTCTAGAAATTATTTGGAAATAGATGTATAGGTGCATAACATTAACATATTGAAACACAACATCTTTCATATAAAACCCAAAAGCACTATGGTCAAATGGATGACTGCATCATTATAAGAAGGGTAAAGTGATATGACAGGAAAGCCACACGTCTAAAAAATAGGTGCATTGAATATATAACTTCCATTATTTTAGCAGACCATTAGCTAGTGATGCCTTAGCAAGTTGTGACAACAAAGAAAGGAAGGTCAGTATAGTCCTACTCAAGAGTCCTGAGGTGTCTGTGCTCATCTGACAGCCATGTGCTGAAAAGAACTTCAGGTAGAAAGAGAGGCAGCGAAGCCAGCTTTACTGTTGAGAATGTTCAGTGACACACTGACAGGTAACAAGGGTTCATTAGCTGGCTGAGTGGAAGATGTATGCAGGAATCTGGAAAGGCTTAAATGTTAGGAGCAAGCAGTCTCATGAATAAGGTGCAACAGGCATAACAAAAACTAAAAAGATGAGCTGCAATTAAGTGTGCTGTCATCTCTGGCAATGCCCACGCTGAGGCATTGAAGCTGTGTTTTTAGTGATTTGCACTGCCATTTGTGACAGACCTCCATGCTACGGTCAGTTACATCCGGTTGCCTATTTTAATCTGATAGGTAGCTTGGGCCACTTCTACAGGGTAACATCCAAACAGCTGTTTTAGAAAATCATTTTGAATCTGGAAGGGTTAATTGTTTCAGCTGAAAGGGATGATCAAGATGTGGTTGGGTGAAGAAAGCCGCCTGTAAAACATGATTTATTCATTATTCATGTAACACAGGTCACTGCAGCATGAGTTACCTGAATGATGTTCGCACTGTGGCATCACACTTGTCTTTAACTTGGTTCATTGCAATAAATTGAAAGCTTAACCCAGTAGTGTTGGAGAGCTAAATTCGCCACACTGCACACAAGGATGCAGCCCTTGCTGATGGACTCAGTGTGTAGAAAGCATCCCTCGCGGTAATGCATCACAAGCATCAAAAGTCCCAGGAACATGTTTTTCTATGAAGTAATTCACGACTGGTGATTGATTTGTATCAAGCACAAATCAATAGGGATCTGGCACCTTTCATATAGCAGTTTATCAGCAGCTGTCTTATTTTAGTATTTCATTGCATGTTGTTTTTTTTCTGTACAAATAAATAACAAAAGATGATTTAGTTTAAAATGAACGATGAATATGAAATGTCTTGTTTTAAGCCAATTAATTTTGGTTAAATACAGATACTGTGATTATAATACATTAATATAGAAGCTCCACATGTGGTTCTTAGTGGAAACAAACTCATTCCAGAGCTTGCTGATCATGTATCCAATCAGCAGTGTTACAGCATGTGGTACCTGAGTGCTGTGCTGTCATTCAGGTGAGATCCCATCTGCTCTGCAGTTATTAAACTTGCATTCCTTCATGACAAGGTGCTAGGCTGAATTAGCATAAGGATGGGATTGAAATAAAACAGCATGATGCTGGTACTAGTGAGAACTCACCTGCCAGATACCATGTACTAACACAGTCCCCATGCTGCTGTATACCATGTACTGAAGCAGTCCCCATGCTGCTGTATACCATGTAATGAAGCAGTCCTCATGCTGCTGTATACCATGTACTGAATCAGTCCCCATGCTGCTGTATACCATGTACTGAATCAGTCCCCATGCTGCTGTATACCATGTACTGAAGCAGTCCCCATGCTGCTGTATACCATGTAATGAAGCAGTCCTCATGCTGCTGTATACCATGTACTAAAGCAGTCCCCATGCTGCTGTATACCATGTAATGAAGCAGTCACTATGCTGCTGTATACCATGTACTGAAGCAGTCACTATGCTGCTGTATACCATGTAATGAAGCAGTCCCCATGCTGCTGTATACCATGTACTGAAGCAGTCACTATGCTGCTGTATACCATGTACTGAAGCAGGCACTATGCTGCTGTATACCATGTACTGAAGCAGTCAACTATGCTGCTGTATACCATGTAATGAAGCAGTCAACTATGCTGCTGTATACCATGTACTAAAGCAGTCTCCATGCTGCTGTATACCATGTACCGAAGCAGTCCTCATGCTGCTGTATACCATGTACCGAAGCAGTCCTCATGCTGCTGTATACCATGTAATGAAGCAGTCACTGTGCTGTAGCAGAGGGAAGTTACACAGTAGGGTACAGTGTAGTGCAAACAAGATAATAGCATGGGGTCTGCAGGAACTATTACTGTATATGTTAAGAAACTTGAGTTTAAACCAGACAACATGTATTTAAAAATGACTGTAACAATATCTAAATCTAAATCAGCATATGTCCTCTGCATTTCGTTTTTTTGTGATTCATAATAAGTAGAGATCTCTTGTGTATCTTTTATTGTAAGAGACATCATTTCACACAGTTTGAGCTGCCACAACTCGCTGTCATTAAATGTTCTTCAATCCTCTTTTACCAGAATCTCCTGCTCTGTTGCTGTTAACCCAGAAAGTCTACAGCAGTCCCTGCATGGGTGCACCTGGTGCAATAGACAAGCAATAAACTAGCTAGCTAACCTGAACACTACAGAGGCATTAGAAAGCACCCACACTACTTGAAGTAGCAGTGAAATTCTGCCTCTGAAGTGTTTCTATAAACTGAGCCCTGAGACACGGGGGAGTTCATTTCAGGCCGGAGCACATTAATAAGAGAAGGTCCACTTTGCTCTTGACAGATGGAACAACCCTGAAGCTAAAAGTGAACCAGGAACTAAGTACCATTACCTGAAAGATTTTTCACCTTGGTTTCTGTAAAAACTGGCCAATTTTTAGTTGATTTCCCACACTGAAAAGCATATTATAGCATTGCTTTAAACCTGTGGGTCTCTGTTATGGAGCAGTTGTATAATAGCAGGAAAGCATTTTGGAAACCATCCGGATCACAGACCAAATTCTGTTAGCCTGTCTATCAGGTAGTGGTGTGCCATGACTACATCTACTGGGGTAGCAGAGCTGCATGTTGTAAATATTGGAGCAAGGACTGTTAAAGTACGCTTTACATAAATAGACAAACACGTGTTGATGCTGGCTTTGTTTTATTAACATGTGGAACACAATATAGCAACCGGATGCATGGATTCCATCATTCACAGGGGTTACAGTTTTGTTCCATTCCGCTCATGCTGTCCTACAATTGTATTATAATGCTACCTTTGTTGTATGAATGTACGGTATTTCTAGCTAGTAATTACATCTCATTGCCAACACCTCTTGACCACACTGATCTAACAACCAGAGGCCGGTAATGAGGGCACTGCAGCTCCCAAATGCACCTCATTAGGTGTAACGTCAACACATTGTTTTATTAAAGAATTTCCCAAACCAATATACTGCATGCATGCTTTAATGCATCCTTTACACCACAAATAACAATCACACATATAAACACAGGTCAAAGCAATATTGCAAGATGAATAATAAGCAGCTTACTGAAAATATGTTTACTGACTGTATTAATCATTTACAACGATTGTTTTCATGCAGTTTGTTTGCATTATAACTTTGCATATTTAATTTCAATATAATGATCAGAAAACACTGTGTAATCATTTTTTTTTTGTAGACAGATTATGTTGTGTATATAAGTGTGATCAAAAGTCTAACCCAAATACATAAAACTTTGATTTACAGAACTGTCTCATTCGCAACAGGCTGGAAGATCTGCTTATTCACACTGAATAGCCCCTTTTTTTAGCACTATTCAGCAATGCAAAGTATCTGCATCTGAACTGCTAACAGATCTCAGGCAAGCAGCTGCTACTATCTCCAGAGCATGCTGTTCTGAGCTCAGAAGATGGGCGCTTGTCCTTGCTTACACTGCTGTGCACATTGCTGCAATGTATTCCTGGAATAGACTATTTTTGTCTGCTATGGTCCATTTGAGAGCCAGCAGCTTCTTCTTCAATGGGCTATAATTAACATCACTCCTCTCTGTAGGCTTCAGACTTCTGCTGGCAAAGAGCAATTAAACACTCCAACCCATCTTCGTTCGGTGCCAGGACAGCTCTGCAGTCTTTTTTCTTTTTGTTGTTTTACAGTATAAAGGGCAGGCAGCACTAAGCATGTATTATTCCACTGAACCACATGGCACTTCAGCTTTGAAAGTCCCCACCCACTACTTTGCTTTTTATATCAGCCTACACCAGGTGAATAACCTAGTTAGACATGCAAGAGCAGGTTCTGATCCGTCCCTGCTCCCCTGTCTGTCAATTAAAGTCATCATTATGTACTGATAGTTTGGTTCAATATACTATACATGTGCTTCTTGTCATTAATCTCCTATATATTATAAATCTAGTGTGAAGTCAGCAAATGTGACTGACATTCTTTCCTGAACTGTCATCTGAGTTTGACTTTAAAGGAAAGTTTTACTTAAAAAAAATGATAAGATCTTCTCAGCCAAGACTTCTGTTACGTGCATTGCTGTCAATGTGGATCTACCTATGGGACACACTGTCATACCAGAACAATTGGGCTTATCCTTTATAGGGATCTAAGCTTTCCAGAGACTTGGAAGTAGAAAGATGACAGTTTTAAATCACAGACATCGTTTAGTCTTGAAGTTTATGTGGTTCGGTTGCCGATCTTGGAATAATACCGGAGTCATTCAAAGTAATAAAGGACTTGGCAGCTGTAGCCAGCAAAGCTCCCACCAGCACAGAGCTCTCTAATAGCTGTGGGAAAAGATTGCGATTTGGAAATCAGTGCGACTGGCTTCAGCATTGCTTCTGAAGAAGCTGGGGAGTGCAGCTCAAAGTGGACAAATGTAATAATAAAAGTTTACTGAGCTACATCAGCACAAATAAAGTAGTTTCTTCTGAAAGCCTGGTAAAGCACACACACACATTTTAAAGCATGTTTAGCAAGCTTAGTATATGTATGCTGCAGCATGGTGATCTACAAAATCACTGTTCAAATTCACCATTGTGTATGTATGCTGCAGCATGGTGATCTACAAAATCACTGTTCAATTTCACCATTGTGTATGTATGCTGCAGCATGGTGATCTACAAAATCACTGTTCAAATTCACCATTGTATATGTATGCTGCAGCATGGTGATCTACAAAATCACTGTTCAATTTCACCATTGTGTATGTATGCTGCAGCATGGTGATCTACAAAATCACTGTTCAAATTCACCATTGTATATGTATGCTGCAGCATGGTGATCTACAAAATCACTGTTCAATTTCACCATTGTATATGTATGCTGCAGCATGGTGATCTACAAAATCACTGTTCAAATTCACCATTGTGTATGTATGCTACAGCATGGTGATCTACAGAATCACTGTTCAAATTCACCATTGTTCACTTTTCTAGGAAGGATTGAGAAAGTGAACTGCCCTCCTCCTTAGGAGGGTGTTCCTGCTGCACTTTATTTCAGAATATTTCATAGATCAAATGGCAGGTACTTGGATAATAAAAAATAAAATCAATGTACTTGAATATATCCCGGCTAAGTGCACAGTTGTGATTGACCTGGCTAAATCTGGATTAGTGTGTAAAAGCACCTGGAAGGGAAAAAAGGGAGCACTGGCCCTTTAACAGATCAGCTGAATTAATTACCTGTTTGACCTCTTGAACCCTACTATCCTCCTTCCTTCCTTCCTCAATGTGTGACAGCACTAGACCCAGCCAGACCTCTGTGTTTGTGCATTCAGCACCCAGCTTGAGAGTTATGGCTTTTTAAAGATTTTGTCAGCTGGCATTGTACAGATCAGGTTCTTTTTGAGTTTTGTTTTTATTTGAGTGCTTGTTTGTTGTTTTCTGTTTGCTGCAACAAACACATTTCTTGATACAGTGTCATGTCTGACGTTGAGCGCTGTGCATACATTAGTCATATTTAAACGGAACTGTTGGAGACAGGTTGAAAACTTTAAAGTGCTTTGTAAGCACACAACAGCAGCAACAGACTGTGAACTGCACTGGGGATTTGAACACAAACGCATTGTGGAAAAGCTGCTGAACAAACAGCAAGATCAGCAGCATCAACACAGGTACACATGTTTTATTTTGTGAGCTCTTACTTCAGCTGGTGAATTGTGCATTAAGCTGAACAACTAAAGATAATCGTATAATAGTAGAACATGGTAGTTATACGTTGCATCATATATATATATATATATATATATATATATATATATATAGTTGAATGAAGCATGATTTAAGTGTTCTGTTATACAGTCATGTATTATGACAGCTACAGTAATATGTTCTCAGTTCTATATTCCAGTGTGGCTGATGTAAATGAATATATAATATTCATATGAATATGCTGTGGAGTGGCTTTATGCTGTCTGTGCACGAGTTCTAAATGATTCATGCATTGCCATTATGCTTTATTAAGTATAAAGAATCCTTAATAAGTTGTGCATAATTAATATGCAAGTCATTTTTGGAAACCATAAGGGAAAGTGCTATCAGTTTGCTTGCCTGCCCCTGATTACGATGCTGCAAGATTTGATCACTTTAAAACATCTTTGTGTGTTGCAGCCTTTTGTTCACAATGTGCCCGTCACTTTGCAGAGGGATAGCTGGAGTTCAGCAGCAGTGTTTCCCACACTGGCTCTAGACCGTTCTGATGAGAATTGCATCTCTTTGGATGGTGAGTGCTAACCAGCAGAGGAGCCCTCCCCGGCAGTGTTATTTTCAGGGGTCACTTATGAGCTCAGCAGTTCTTAGGTATCCATTTATAGCCGGTGCTAGGTGAGGGCACTAGCCTGTTCAGGATGCATAAAGTAACGCTTGCTGTACAGCAGCAGTCAATGAATCAGTAAAGTAACTGCAGGTCTGTGCAGCTGGAGTTGTGTCATCAGGACCAGTTCAAACACAGACTGGTGAAAGGCAGCTGAATAAACCCTCTGCACAACAAGCCACCTGATATGGTGCACATGTTTATTTATTTAAACAGTGAACAGCCCATACTGATGGCTTCCCTAGCCCTACACACCATGTTACAGGCTGTCGCAGCATTTCCTGATGGGTGAGTCTGTACTACACTCGAGTTATAGTAATGTGTCCACAGCCTTGCAACATACTGTGTGATGCTGTAAGTAAGATTACTGATCACCAGCTGATAATGCCCACTTCTCTGGTTCTCTGCATTTGCCCTTTATAGAGCAGCACAACCAAGCTTCCACTAGCTGTGAAGAACGGTGTTTTCAGTTTGCTTTGCACACTCCTGCTCTTCCTTGCTTTTTATATATATATATATATATATATATATATATATATATATATATACTGTTCTTTTGAAATGGATCTAAGCTCCTAACACGGCAGATTGCATCATTTGCACGGCTCAGGGTGGGCTTTATTGTGCCGGCTGTGATATGAACTGACCCTTAGGTTGGGAGAGGCTACTAAATCCTTGACATATATAAAAGTCAGCTTCAGTCTTCCCTAAAATCAAATAAGCCTGAGACACTGAAGTGTTAAGATTTAGCACCTTGTGTTTGCGTAGCATCCTGCTCTCTTCACTGTGCAGCACTGGTTTTTACCATCCAGCCAGCAAAGCCTGATGTTTGTTATGCTTCATCTGTCGTACAGCTGTATGTGTTGTTATAAAGTAGAGGACCTCTTGAGTTCAAACCACACTGTCACTGCACATGCAATATTTGGCCAAGGGTGGCACAACAGTTGAGTTAAAATTGAGTGTGCACATTAAACAAAATAGCATCAAATGCACAGTATGATAAAAAACGACAAACTGGGGGGGGGGGGGGGGGGGGGGGTTCATTGCAATGCAAATTGGACATAGTAATGTATGTTTAAGAGCTAAAAGGTTGCAATACATTGTATTATTATTATGATTATTATTATTGTACTTCATTTATTTTTGTTCAAGGCTGCAGGAGCTATTTTCCTATTTGCTCATCATTCAGTAATGCCTTCCTTATAAAGGGGTTTTGTTCTTGTTATAGCTGAAGGCAGTCCATCCTTCATTGCTCTCAATTTTACATTTGTTATGAACAACAAGAAATGGCCCAATCAGAGCAATACACATAGTGGAGGTTTTTCAGCCCTTTCTACGGAGAGGAATGTTATTACCAGGTAAGCGTCTTCTCAATCACACAGGCTCCGAATCTATCCCGGCTTCTCCTTCAACCCACGGCATTTTTATTACCAGGTAAGCGTCTTCTCAATCACACAGGCTCCGAATCTATCCCGGCTTCTCCTTCAACCCACGGCATTATTATTACCAGGTAAGCGTCTTCTCAATCACACAGGCTCCGAATCTATCGCGGCTTCTCCTTCAACCCAAGGCATTTATTGCAACCATTTCTCACTGCAGATGGCAAAGCAATAACCTTTATGGGCCGAATTTTTCTCAGGGAATCTTTATATTTGTTTCAGGTAGGCAGGGTCAAGGATACAGAAACAGCATTACAGTTAGAAGGCTTTCTTTTGGAAAAGATGTTTTTCAACATGGGGACAAGTGGCAGATCCTTAACAACTCACAAAAGATAGATGGATGAGATGTATCCCATCCAAAAGCCATGTTAAAAATATGTCAGACCTAAAGAAGACAAAGGCAGAGCAACATTAACTTGTCATTCTAGTGACACTGCAGTCCGATGCTAAAAGCAACCGCAAGTGCTCCTATGCCAACAGTGATGTAGAGTATAATTCTGGAGCAAAGGTAGCAGCTCAATGGAATGAGTTACATTAGCAAGTTATCAGCTGACCCTGTGCTGGACTGTTCTAAACTACTTTTCTTCATTAACACACGCTGATTTGTTTTCCTAGTTCCAATTACGAAGGCAGTGTCACTTTGAATGGGCAATATGTGTACCTGGTGAATTGTACACCAGTAAGGACCATTCACTCTTGTGATCTAGTTTGAGAGAGACAGAGCTGCTTAACTCACTATCTACTTGAATAGATACCATATAGACATTTTTTTTCCAGTTTAATTACAATTGATTATATAGGATTTTGTAGTCCTCGTTTGTGAATCCCTGGACAACAGACACCTGCTAATTAGTGTCAAAAGCCATCATAGAAGCTTAAAAAAGAATGAAAAGCAACTGTGTGTTACTGTGTGTGTGTTAAGTGAATATAAAGGCAGAGGAAAGGATTACAGAACAATCCCTAGATCATTATATAGTAGGATGCCTGCTGTTTTCTTTTAAATTCTGTTAAGAACCTATTTTTACACCCATATTTTCAGTGCTCCATTCCAACACTACGTTTTCATATAAAACAGATGCTTCCATATCATGTGTTCTGTGAGTTCCATGACTGCCTGAACCAGTTTGGCATCTGGCAGCAGACATGAATTGTCTATTGCTTACTAGCTCATCACACATTCCACACAAGACCGTGAATCAGGTGGCTTCTGTAAACCCAAGCCACTTAGTCAATGACAAACCCCCTTGATCACTAGAAATGAATTGCTGACCTTGTACTAGATCATTGCAGACCCTGAATTACATTTCCAGACAGACTTGAACACACAGCTTTGGTGGGAGCTGCCTATTGGGAATCCTGTGCTAACAACCTCCTCCTGCCTTCAATGGGAGTGAAACTGATTTCTTCATGTTCGTGAAGCTTGAGAGATCACACAAGCAGAAGCGAAGTGAGCACACGTGGCTGAGACAATGTCAAGGCTTATTTCATTCTTAATTGATTTCAAATTCAAAACTGCGTATTGTATAGACCTATGTGAAGCATCTGCTGCACATGAAGCCACAGAAATGATAGATTCTCCTGGACATGCCTTGAAGGAGAAGTCCATCTCAAGGCATATCCAGGAGAATCTATTGACTGGATTAATGCATTGACTGGTCATTAATACATTGATAGAGGCATCAATCTAACTGGTATCTCGGAAGTGTTTCCTGTAGCCAGTGGATATGGTTAATACAGTTTTACTTTGCTGACCTTTGCTGCTGAACTCTGCAGAGCCCTGGTCCAGTGATCCGAATGTTCCTGGTCAGTCCCCCTGCAAAGTCTCCCCTGGAAGCTGCATCTTTGCTAAATGCAGTATACATTTAAAGCGTGTGAGCGTTTCGAACTCTGCAATCTGCGCAGTTTGGTTTCCACTAATAGCCCAGGTTCCTGTGACAAATACATCCCACATGGAGCCACTGTAAGAGCCTGTAGGCAGAAAAGTATTACTTTGGGGAAGCAGTGTCAAAACTACATTCTGAGTCACATTCAAAATTGAACCATTAAAGTGAATTATAGGCACAGATTTATTTGTACTGTAATTCTAGAGGGTATTTGTGTGCGTGTGTCTGTAATATGAATGCTACCTTTAGCTCTGGAAAATAAAAATTATAATAAATCGCAAAGGAGTCAACATTCAGTTTTCTCAGTCAATTATTACCAATACTACTGCATAGCAGCATAGAAAAATATAGATGTTCTCTTTTTATATACTGTAACAGTTGTAATAACAGCAGTCTTGGATATCAACTGACACTCTCATTAAAGGTAAAATGGTGTCATATACTGCTTCCTACATCTCTCAACCGTGTGCTTGATATTGGCCCTGATAAAACTTGCAATTGGTTTTCTGGGGAAAGCTCCTTGCACATGGCATTGGATCCATCGATGGAAGCTGTTTGGAATCTGGATAGGTATTTTCTGCTGCAATCTGCTTCAGCCTACATGCCTTCCCAATACCTGTCCTCTTCTCACATTGTCAAGATAGCTAATTCAAGCTTTAGCAAGCCTAACAGTCTTCTCAGAGGAATCTGCCTGAGCACACAGGGCTCAATAGAGACAGACCCCTGTGCCTCTCTCCTAACCCTGGCTGAATTGCCCTTCCCAAGCGCCGGTTTGTACCAGTGGAGGATTACTTGGAGTGTGCTCCGAAGCACAGAAACTCTGAGCTGTGAGCTCTGGGGCTCTCTGTTTATTCAATACTCCCCCCAGTTATAATTTAAAACAGGCTGGAGGTGTCCAATCGTGGTCCTGGTGGATCATTCCACTCCAGGTATTTCAATAATAATCTAGAGCAGGGGTGGGCAATTCCGGTCCTGGAGGGCCGGTGTCCCTCCTGGCTTTTGTTCTTACTGTACCCTAAATTACTTAATAGGACCAATTATTACCAATTATTGGTGTAATTAAGTAATTTAGAGCACAGTTGGAACAAAAGCCAGGAGGGACACCGGCCCTCCAGGACCAGAATTGCCCACCCCTGATCTAGAGCCTGGGTGGAGGTTTCATTGGTTTGGTTGAACAATTTAGAACAGAGTTGGAACAAAGACCAGGACTGGAAGGGCAAGCCATGGTCTCCCAATGTATTGGGCCCTTGGAGTGGACATTGGACCAATCAGAACTAGAAAGAGATTTGGACCGACTCATGCCCCTTGAGGGCTGGAGTGGAACAGTAGATACTCGTTGACATGTGTGCATGCTTGTACTGTAATTCAGTGTTGTGTAGTGCTTCTGAGGTGGTGTGTGAATGAAGGTTTGCTGTGACCTCCCTCCCTCCAAGCATGTTCTGTTGTAGCATATTTTTTCAAAATCATCCCTAAGCAATGCCCAGTGTCCACAACTTTCTCTTTATCTATCTCCCTCTTTTTTTATTTATTCATCTTGTTGGGGAAAACAATTACAGCAAACTAGATAACTCTTATCTGTAGCTTACAAAACAGTAATGTGTAACTATGTGATTTATGTTTTGTCTGGTTTAGTCCCAGAGGAAAGAAGTACTCAGTTTGCTTTTCACAAGGGCATAAATAAGCAGATTAAAAAGTAAATAAAAACTAGAAGGACAAACCTTGTCATTCCCTCGACACAGCCATATATCCTGTGGTGATTTATGGACTCTTGCAAAACCGAAACTGGTGAAAACTTGCACTCATCAGTCTTAGAGGTCAATTGTGCTGCCACATTCAGTGAAGTTTGCAATTCTGGGATTCCTGATTTATTCATATTGTGTGCAATGTGTGCTGCATGGGGCAAATGTAGTTAAAGTTATTTTAATGTCATTCGGTCAGTGTTGCCACAAAAGCATAAAGTAATTCTGCATTGCAAAATAAATCTACTGTATAATTATATCTAATGTTGTCCTGGAAATGGTCTAAATGGTAGAAGCACGTGTGTGTTTGTATTTGGTTGTTTGTTGGTTTGTTGGTTTGTTGGTTTGTTTTTTGGCAGGGCTGTTCCCACCTGAATCAGTAGACACATTGTATTTCAGCATTTTAGATGTTTAAATTAATTACCTGTCATTACAAAAAATATCTGTTATTCCAAAGAATGCAGTAGAGTCTACGCTGCTCTAAATAGACTCATTAAATCTAGGTCTAGGTCTGATCGATTGATTTGCTTTTCCATTTTCTCCATTATTTCTAATAAACTCTGCTTTCAAAAACAGGTCTGGAAAAGCAATACTGGCTATTGAAATATTGATATGCAGATATACATACTGCCGAAAAAACAGCAGGAATACTTCTACACACAGCGCATATCGATGCACTGATATGAGATTTGCACTGTCCTCCTAATCACCACTCTGCTAACTACCAGTACTGTAAAGGTTTCCAGCTCCATTTCACATCATGATCATTGCACTGAGTAATTAGTTTTTCACCGGCGTTATTCACTGATAGCTTTCACAATTAGCTATTCATTTTCATGTGAAGGAGATGTTGTAAAATGTATCTGTTGTATCATGACCCTAATGGTACTGGGATAATTCATTTTGTTCAGACGGTAAGATGCTTTGAAGTCACAAGATGACATTAATCAGAAGGTTACTTATAAATATTATTTTCTTAAAGCCAGAGGGAATTGAGGTGCTTTATTTTATTAGGAGAAAGTTTAGGGGCCAACCCATACAAGAGCTGATGCTGCTAGCAATCCTCTTTGTGCAGCATGTGAAGGGTAAGCCTATTCTCCACAGTCTGAACTGATCTGTGAGGAAAGGAATCGTGTTTAACTGTGCAGGGACCCCATTCTCAACAGTCTGGACTGATCTGTAAGGAAAGGAATCGTTTTCTGTGCAGGGACCCCATTCTCCACAGTCTGGACTGATCTGTGAGGAAAGGAATTGTGTTTTCTGTGCAGGTACCTCATTCTCAACAGTCTGGACTGATCTGTGAGGAAAGGAATCGTGTTTAACTATGCAGGGACCCCATTCTCAACAGTCTGGACTGATCTGTGAGGAAAGGAATCGTGTTTAACTGTGCAGGGACCCCATTCTCAACAGTCTGGACTGATCTGTGAGGAAAGGAATCGTGTTTTCTGTGCAGGGACCCCATTCTCCACAGTCTGGACTGATCTGTGAGGAAAGGAATTGTGTTTTCTGTGCAGGTACCTCATTCTCAACAGTCTGGACTGATCTGTGAGGAAAGGAATCGTGTTTAACTGTGCAGGGACCCCATTCTCAACAGTCTGGACTGATCTGTGAGGAAAGGAATCGTGTTTTCTGTGCAGGGACCCCATTCTCCACAGTCTGGACTGATCTGTGAGGAAAGGAATCGTGTTTTCTGTGCAGGTACCTCATTCTCAACAGTCTGGACTGATCTGTGAAGAAAGGAATCGTGTTTAACTGTGCAGGGACCCCATTCTCAACAGTCTGGACTGATCTGTGAGGAAAGGAATCGTGTTTAACTGTGCAGGGACCCCATTCTCCACAGTCTGGACTGATCTGTGAGGAAAGGAATCGTGTTTTCTGTGCAGGTACCTCATTCTCAACAGTCTGGACTGATCTGTGAAGAAAGGAATCGTGTTTAACTGTGCAGGGACCCCATTCTCAACAGTCTGGACTGATCTGTGAGGAAAGGAATCGTGTTTAACTGTGCAGGGACCCCATTCTCAACAGTCTGGACTGATCTGTGAGGAAAGGAATCGTGTTTTCTGTGCAGGTACCTCATTCTCAACAGTCTGGACTGATCTGTGAAGAAAGGAATCGTGTTTAACTGTGCAGGGACCCCATTCTCAACAGTCTGGACTGATCTGTGAAGAAAGGAATCGTGTTTAACTGTGCAGGGACCCCATTCTCAACAGTCTGGACTGATCTGTGAGGAAAGGAATCGTGTTTTCTGTGCAGGGACCCCATTCTCAACAGTCTGGACTGATCTGTGAAGAAAGGAATCGTGTTTAACTGTGCAGGGACCCCATTCTCAACAGTCTGGACTGATCTGTGAGGAAAGGAATCGTGTTTAACTGTGCAGGGAACCCGTGGCATTCTGCGGGAGCTGCATGGATTACCCTGTCAAGCCCTCCTATTCATCATTCCCAGAGGTTCGGCACGAACAGGAAATCAATCAGAGAAACCTGTCTGCGAATCAGCACTTTTGCCGGGTCTGTTTTCTAAATGTTGTGACACAATCCATCACAACGTGGCTGGACGTCCCGAGCTCCCATGTCAGAGTGATACCGCTGCCTTTTCCTTATGAAACATGCATTCATTAATAGCAGAGAATCAAAGGGCTTCAGTGCTTTTCAGCAGCCCGGTATCTTTTGTTTTACTGACTGATTTTTCAAACCTAATGGTAAGAGTTTGCAACATCCAGTATTGCAAAATGCCCTTTTTGCAGTTTTGACAGTTTGTTATATTGTAGGCATTGTGGATTCAGCTTGTTTTGAGTATTGCTTTTATGTATCTTGTAAATACTCCAACCTAAGTCCTGCACCAAAAATATCCTATCATTTAAGTAAGATTTGCTATGTCACAATCTACATGGTAATATTAGAATTATGCTTGTTTTTGGATCTTCTTTTTTTTGGTGTGGGAGGGGGCGCTACCTTTTTCATTAAAACCAATTAATGGTCCTTTCAACTAATATCATCTTCTTTTAGCATGCAATCTGTTGTAATATTCTTCACTGCAGGTAACCAATGATGCTTTCACTTTGATATTTAGTGAATTTGATTTTACATCCAAGCCTTGTAAAGCTAATTAATGAGTTGTCACACATTTTTGCATATACCCTTGGCAGGTACTACAGCAACATAAACAAAAATATTGAAGTAGAGATAACACAATCCGCATGAACAGATGGGAATCCATAGGAGCTGTGATAATTTAATAAGGGGCGTGACGATAGTTATTTATATCAGCATATTGTCTTGACTTTATCTAGCAGCCAAAGACATCAGGGCAGCAGTGTGGAGTAGTGGTTAGGGCTCTGGACTCTGGACCGGAGGGTTGTGGGTTCAATCCCCAGTTGGGGACACTGCTGTTGTACCCTTGAGCAAGGTACTTTACCTAGATTGCTCCAGTAAACACCCAACTGTATAAATGGGTAATTGTATGTAATGTGAAATAATGTATAATGTGATATCTTGTAACAATTGTAAGTCGCCCTGGATAAGGGCGTCTGCTAAGAAATAAATAATAATAATAATAATAATGTACAACTATTGCTCCTTCGCAGAAGCTTAGTGCGGTGTCGATACATAATGTGTTTGCTTACAAATGATCTAAAGTGACAAGAACAGCTTTTTTAATAAAATTAAATGTAGACAACATGCAGTTTTGTTTTTTAAAGATATCTGCAAATAGGAGCACAAGATGCAGATCATGCTCGGTGTAGCTGCATGCTTCTGCTGCACAATTTATAAAGCAATCCTCTTGTCCAGGGGCAGATCCACTTTGAGACACAGAATCATGGGCTGGGCAGAGACTGTGCCAAGCCGTCCTCTGTGAAGTTATTTAAAAATGAAATGACTTGTCTTAAGAAAGGGTTAGCAGAAGCACAATCAAAGAAGCAAATGCTCGTTGCTGCAAGGCTGGAGAAATGTATGTGCAGCACAATCCCGTCTGCAGAAAGAGCTTAAAGTACATTTCCATTTTTGCAATGCACTTTTCTTCTGTTTTGTAAGGCACATCCAATACAGCATGGTAATTACACAGCGTTTGCAATAATACTAAAGTAAGTACACATGTATTTAATCATGTGTATGCACAACTTAACCCTTTTATTATGCTGATGTGGTTTTGTATTAAATATTCAGGAATTATTATTGTGTTTAGCTTTAGAATTATTGTGTTAGACATTCCTGGTTCACACTCTATCCTTTAGTGTGAAGTGTAAAAGGTTGCAAGTCTATGATGAATGAAGCCACCATGTACACCAGCTCCTCTAGATATGAACAGACGAGACAAAGTGAAATGGACTGTTTCTGATGGGTCTTCAGTGAGGTCACCTTTAATACCATGTGACAGACCTGCAAACCACAGGGCTCAGTGCGATTAGCTGCTTGAAGGCTGTCCAAGACTAGCAAAGGATTTCTGTGTCGCCCTCTCAACATCAACGGACTGGAGTGAGCAAGTGTCTGGATCACTGGACCTTCCTTATGCTTCATGTGGTGGGTAAGGCTTTCGATCCCAGCACCTCTCAGGTCTGCTTCTGCTGAGTTGTGACACATTCCTATAGGACGTGTTTCTAGAGGCACTGAATTTTGGAGTGCAGTGGTTCTTGCCTCTATAGATTATTTTAAGATCCCCCCCCCCCCCCCCTTTCTCTGCTGATGTCTAAAAGCACTTACTGTATCATTCGTTTCCCTGCTTGGGTGTTCTATCAAGGTTAATGTGGCCTCACATGGAACATACTTTTGCAATCCTCATCCATTTATTGCTAATGATGTTCTTTACTTGCCCTAGATTGGGTCCAACCCACTTCTGTCACCCTTTGATGAATTCCTTGTGCCCTGCATGTCATGGTTTCTTCTTTGCAAAGCACTCCTTCTCTCTCTCTCTCTCTCTCTCTGCATTCTGCTCCATTACATGCCTAACATCTTCATTTTGTTTTTTTGTTTTTGTTTTATTTTAAGCGATTACAAGATATCCTCCCATTTTATTCTCTCTCTCTCTCAAGGCCATATTTACCTTTTTACTCATGAAAAATAAGAGCTTGTAATGTACTATATTACAGATTTGTCTTATCAGATCTTTGGAACGACTATCACTGAATTGAATACAAAGCTGTATGTATGTTTTCTATTTTTTTTTTTTGTTTATTTTTTTAAACAAGTAAAGTTAGCTCTGGAGACTTTGAATGAACATGCTGGCTTTTTTATATGTGTTTTTGTTTTGTTTAAAACATGATCAATCCTTTGCATTATTACTGATCAATCAAGAGTCCGCTTCTGAGAATTTTGTGAAGGAATCCGAGCTCTGCTGGATCTTTAAAACACGTCTGCATTTCTTTTAAGGATTGTTGTACAGCTATCAGTGAAAAACAAACCCTTTGTGACACAACTCCCAGCTCTTTACTGAAGCAGGCTTCCCTTCTGAAAGCAAACCTGCTTGCCATGGCTTTGCTGCAAAGCACCAGCACAGGCAGGCCCCCCTGTCCCGTTACTGCTGTCAGTTTGGCATCTAAAAAACAGGACAATTCTGGATTGCATCCCAGAAACAATTTCAAAAGAAACGATCACCAAGATATTCCCTTTTCTTTTTATTCACTGTCAACTTCCAATAATTCCATTGTGTTTGCAAAGTGTCTTAATAAAGTGCTCTCCCGTCATAAGACAGACCTTTAGACCACAGAATTGGTAATAATGACTCCCACTTTTGGTCATTGAGGGGAGTGCTGTGGTATATTCTATACTGTATATTGTGTGTCTGAGCTCAGTAGAAGTTAAGTTGGTATTTACAGGGATATTTTAAATCCTCTACATGTTCATACTATTTATTATTTTAGGTGTTTGATACCCCATTCTGTGAGTTAAATGTAAATCACGTCAAAGTTTTTTTTCAATTGAATGTATAGTTATTCAAATACTTTTAGATCCATATTTTTCGAGGGTGCAGTAGAACGGGCTAGTTTATGTAAATGTACAACAGTAAGTTGATGATGAGGATGTTGATAGTAATGGGTTTGGCATGCATTCTCCAAGTAGCAGCTTTGTCTTTTTTACCAGATTTTCCAGTCCTTAGCAACCTTCTAATAGTACATTCCAAGTCTGTCAATGAAATCTAAAGACATTTCACCAAGGGCATGAAAGAATGCAGGGTCAGTGTTATTTATATGGAGGGTAAGATGGACATAATGTTTAAAAGTCCCATTTTCAAACATGTTCACTGATTCCAATGTTGCATGGAAATGACCAAAATCACTAAAACCTGAAAATGAACAGGCACTGCCTGACCAAACTCAGTTTGCATTTACTCCAAGAATGGCAAGACGTCAGTCTGGGATCCATGCCAATTTCCAGCCACCGTGCACATCTCTGAGAAAACTCTGGAACAATGAACTGAACAGCGCTCATACCCTCCCGCTTACGTAGCCCTACTTAGGGAGCTTACCTCCTCCTGAAACTACAAGTGCAGATACCAGGGACTAATCTGTCTCCGTGTGGAAAAACGACAATGTCTGTCTGCTATAGATAGTGGAATCTTTTACTAAGACGCTGGGGAGGGGAGGTCGCATTTGGAAACCTGTTTGTTTTAGAAACTTAGAGGGATTGCTAATTTAGCTGGGTTTGTATTTGTTTAAGACTAAAATGATCTGTTTTGACTGGATTCGGTGGACTAATTGCATGCAAGAATGTCAAGGGCACGATGGTAGAATCAATGAACTGTGCTAGTCTTTATCATTCAGGCTTTATGACATGGCATTTGTGGAAGCACTAAGTTTAAACTGATCCCCTAATATCAGAATGCATATCCCAGTGTGAAATACTGACAAGTTTCGATTAATGGTCTTGAAAAAGGTTTTACTTTTTTTTCTTTTTTTATAGTTCCATTTTCTCCAATTCAAGGTTTTCCATTTCCCCAAAGTGTCTCAGAGATCGGCAAAGGCCCTGATAGAGCTCTATTCATGAGTACAAAACATGCAACCTATCATGAAAGTCTCTGACATCTAACTTCCATGACAATTGAAAGAATCCCCGAACAGTGAACATCTGACAAGAAGTCCATTAAATGAAATCTGAAGTGACAGCTAAGCGCATAAATGCTTTTATAGAAAATATATAAATCAGAAGTTACAAATCGGTACCCATAGCAATGGCAAAACTGCAACAAAGGTTTAGTTAAAAAGAAAAGTTAAAAGAGTGAAAGAAGGAGACAACCTGAATCGATGTGGTTCTTGTAGGAGCTATCCAGTGAACCAATTAAACAGATGAGGTCAATACAGCAGATGGTCATTGTGATGAAGACTAAATGGTCTTGTTCCGAAAATCAAATGCATGACGTCTTAAATGCTTTTTATCCTTTTAGAACTGATTCCATTTGAATGGCTGGTAAACCTGTATTACTACTGTACACTGAATCATCAGACAGTCTAAACTAACTACATAGTAGACTTTATGAGAGATATGGGTAAAACTTTACATGAAACAAAGTACAGGGATAAACTCGGCCTGTTGGAATAACAGATTCAGAACCACCAGACTGATTTGAAAGCACAGGGATAAACTCAGCCTGTTGGAATAACAGATTCAGAACCACCAGACTGATTTGAAAGCACAGGGATAAACTCAGCCTGTTGGAATAACAGATTCAGAACCACCAGACTGATTTGAAAGCACAGGGATAAACTCAGCCTGTTGGAATAACAGATTCAGAACCACCAGACTGATTTGAAAGCACAGGGATAAACTCAGCCTGTTGGAATAACAGATTCAGAACCACCAGACTGATTTGAAAGGGTAGGAGAAAGGCAAATGCCTTCCTATGCATTACCCTTTTACTTCCAGTTCCACTTCCTTCCACGGATGCTGGAGCAGGTTATCTCTCAAGTATTTCTGCTTTGGAGACTGAGGAAGAACGAAGAGAACGCCAATTAAATGTATTTTGTGTTTCATCAACTCGGATTGACAAAACCAGTCAAATAAACGAATAGACGCAATGATATGGGTAGGTGACACACGTTCCTGTGACATCTAAACGTGTGATACTCCCCTATTATTAGTAGTAGTAGTTGTAGTAGTGTAAGTATTAGTATCAGTATTGGTATTGGTTGATAATCATGATTACCGTGCGCAATGATAGGAATAACGCTTTTAGAACATGTTGGTAGAATTGTTTAGTTCCGCACTGTACATATCCTCGTGATGCTGCTCCCTGTTGTTTTCATTTGTCTTTATTTTGAATCAAACGAGCAAACCCGTCTGCTTTGTGTACATGATTATTTATGGTTTGTTCAATAGATGAGACTCGGCGCATTTCTTAGCACTCGAGTTCCGGTACAGATGACACGTTATTCCCCGTGCGCGTTGGCTGCTTTGTATACCTTGGAGAGCGAGGAGAGTACTTGGAGCATTAAAGAGAATTTGCAGGACAGCGAGAGAACATTGCATTGAGAATACAAACTGCCGTGTCTGCTCACAATGTCTCTGTAATGGAAGCTCAAATAAATATTGCATCAGCACGCGTGTGTTCTGTTCTGGATTTGCAACCCCATATCTTACTGGATGATGATACCATCCCAGGATCCTCACACGCACTTAGATTACCCGACTGCAAGAATTGCATTGAAAGTTATCGGTATTAGTATTAGTAGTATTGTATCTTTATACATCTGACTGTGCCAAACTGCTTACTCAATCATTTTAACCTATTCATTGTATCCTCCTATTGTTCTTATCATTCGAACAGATTTCACACACGTTCTACAGTAAATTAAATGTATATAAAATGGATATTTGCAAGAGTTTAAAACGCACCTCCTAGTGGTCTGTTTGGTGATATGCGCACTACAGGATACTGCTTCCCACTGCACATTATTACCAGTCAGCTAGATGTGTGCATTACGGTACACGATATTGAGAGAACAACACGGTACTTCACAGTAGTGTACGCACTAACCATGGAATAATAATAATAATAATAATAATAATAATAATAATAATAATAATAATAATAATAATAATAATAATGGGTAAATTGCAGCGTAACAAATTTAGTCCTCTTTATGTGTTAAGCAGGTTTAGTCTACTTGTTTAAAGTTAGTAGGGTTAGGCTTCCCGTAGACTTTCGCGATATCATTTTCTAATTACTTTGATTACAGAATGTTAAATAAAAGATCTAAATTATGTGCATGTGTTTTTTTTTTTTTTCTTTAAATGTCTTAATCATAAAATTATAGATGATGCAAAAGATTTGGCCATAGCTGTATCAACTCTTCTTTACTAATCGGATATGTGGAATTCAGTGGAAGATAAACGTGTAAAGGGGTCCCTGTACAGAAACAGACACATTTTGATTACATCAAGTTAAACAAGTTATACTGTGCTAGACTTTATTCTCACTGATCTGTAGCCTACTGCCCGTGACGGAGGAAAAATGCTTAGGACTAGCGAGGGTTAATGCCCGTTACGTTTCTTTTTGTATTTAGTCTCCTGGTCTAAAGTGCACTTGCTTTCAGTCACATTTTAAACAACTTGACGCTTTAAATCTGTTAGAATATTTCAAACGGTTCGACCCTTAAGGGGAGCTCGGTAATACGCTGGCCCTCTGGCACAATCCGCAAAGGTTGTTGCCAACAGTCATTGCGCAAAATAAATAAACACATACATAATGTATACACAACGCACCCACCCGCCAGTCTGCCAAGTGGATAACAAAGCTTCTGTATATAGATACTGCACCCTTAAATGCTTCTTCCAGCTGACTTCACGGATACACATTTTACAGTTATTTTTTATGCATGGTACTAAAACAAAAATCGGCTCCGATGCAGAAAGGTGTACTATTCGTTTAAAGCGCAATGCAATGAAAACAGATATACACTCTTCTCTCTGCCAACAAAATCTGCCCGTCAATTCGTGTGACGTAGCGTTCCCAAGCTCGGGCTGAAGGAGGGACGCAAAACTCCGAATCCAAACTAAGCGCACACAACACATTCACTGCGGGAGCGAACCAGTCCCCTCTGAGAGGAACCTTACAGATCGCATCCAGGGCTCAGTTTAAGGAAAACTGGACATCCCGCGGGTGAACATACAATACCGGAGTGCTTCATTTGCAGTTATTTTTTTTTAAATTATTATAATAATTATAAAAATTAATAATAGTGTTATTTGATTTAGAACAACATGGCAAACCCTGGGTGCAACGAAAGGAAAGAAATGAAATAATGTTTGCGTTCTCTTAATCAGTGAGTATCTCGCTGTTATTATACATGTTCTCTTCAGAGACACTTTCAACTGCTGCATGAATGTTCAGCTCTTTACCCGGGAAGAGTACTGCTGAGGCACCCCAGACACCATGTTTACAGCGAACCACTTTACAGAATGTGTGCTATGATTGCCTTTATGCATCGTTTGGACTAGAAAGACGATCCATGGAGAGCACGGCGCATTTGTGAGCTTTATATATATATATATATAGTTTTTTTGTTGCTGCATGCACTTGTTTTCTGCCGTGCTTGGAGTTTGGCTGAAATTCTACTTTTGAAAAGGTCTGAACGCGTTGATGTTGGGGCTCTGGGCAACATTGTTTTAAACATGCTGAACTGCGTTTTGTTGCTCAGTATTTTAACGGTGACTGGTCTATCATCCAAGACGGAAAGCCGTAAAACTCTCAAAGACATTTGTAAGAATCGCTGTGCATGTGAGGAAAAAGAGAATATCCTGAATATTAATTGTGAAAACAAAGGATTTACATCAGTAACCCAGTTTCAGCCTACACAAAACAGAATATGTCAACTCTTTCTCAATGGAAACTTCCTATCCAGACTGTATCCAAACGAGTTTGTGAATTACTCAAATGCTACAACCCTGCATCTGGGTAACAACGGGTTGCAAGAGATAAAAACGGGGGCATTTACAGGACTAAAGATTTTGAAACGACTGCATCTTAACAATAATAACTTGGATATTATTAAAGAGGATACTTTTTCTGGTTTGGAAAGTTTGGAGTATTTACAGGCAGATTACAATTACATCAGCTCCATCGAAGCAGGGGCATTCAGCAAACTGAATAAACTGAAAGTGTTGATTCTTAATGACAATCTATTGCCTTCTCTTCCCAACAACGTGTTCCGCTTTGTTCTGTTGACGCATTTGGATCTTAGAGGGAACAGGCTGAAATTCCTGCCGTTTGCTGGGGTCCTGGAACACATAGGCGGCATCATGGAAATCCAGCTGGAAGAGAACCCCTGGAATTGCACGTGTGACCTGCTCCCACTGAAAGCCTGGCTGGATACCATCTCCGTGTTTGTCGGGGACATTGTCTGTGAAACACCGTTCAGGCTTCACGGGAAGGATGTTACCCAGCTCATAAGGCAAGACCTTTGCCCCAGGAAAAGTGCAAGCGACTCAAGCCATTTCCAGGGTCTGTCACCAACCCTGCGTGTCGGGCTCAACCCAACGAGGTCCCCCAAAGCCACCCGCCCCCCTAAAACAAGAAACCGTTCCACGCCCCGGGTAACGGCACCAAGCAGGGACAAGCAGATATTCGGACCCATAATGGTTTACCAGACCCGCTCACCGATGCCAGTTACGTGTCCAAACGTCTGCATCTGCACATCTCAGAACCCAGACAGCGGATTGAACATTAACTGCCAGGAAAGGAAACTTTACAACATTTCAGACCTGCACCCCAAACCCTCATATCCAAAGAAACTTTATCTGACAGGAAACTTTTTGCACACGGTGTACAGAACTGATCTGCTTGAGTACAGCTCTTTGGAGCTACTGCACTTAGGAAACAATAGGATAGCTATTGTTCAGGACGGGGCCTTTGAAAACTTAAGCAATTTACGCAGGCTTTATCTCAATGGCAACTACATTGAAAGCCTGTCCCCCTCCATATTTGTAGGGCTGCAGAGTCTGCAGTATCTTTATTTAGAATACAATGTCATCAAAGAGATTCTGCCACAAACCTTTAACTCTTTGCAGAACCTTCAGTTATTGTTTCTTAACAACAATTTGCTGAGGTCTTTACCTGACGGTGTATTCCAGGGTACCATGCTTACCAGACTGAATCTGAGGAACAACCACTTCTCTCACCTGCCTGTGAGGGGTGTCTTGGATCAGCTTTCTGCCTTTATTCAAATAGACCTTCAAGAAAACCCCTGGGATTGCACGTGTGAAATTGTGCCTCTCAAGAACTGGATGGAACAGTCTAGTACGAGCGTCGTGGTTAATGAGATCACTTGCGACTCTCCCTCTAAACACGCAGGGCGTCTACTCAGATCCCTAAGAAATGATTCTATCTGCCCAGAACACACTGACATAACAGCAACTATGGTGGCAATGGTCAGTCCCAGCTCTGGTGCCCCATATTCTGTCAGTGCACCCCCTAGCCCTTTCCCAGAGATCCACCCGGAGGTACCTCTGTCAGTTCTCATTTTGGGGTTGCTGGTCGTTTTCATTTTGTCAGTCTGCTTTGGGGCAGGTTTGTTTGTTTTTGTCCTAAAAAGACGCAAAGGGGTCCCGAATGTTGCAACAAGTGCCAACAATTTGGACTTGAATTCGTTTCAGGTGCAGTATGGGTCTTATAACACGGAGGCCAGCACTGACAAAACGGAGAGCCACGTGTATAACTACATCCCCCCTCCCGTTGGTCAGATGTGTCAAAACCCCATATACATGCAGAAGGAAGAAGATCAAGTAGCTTACTATAGAAACCTGCAGGAATTGAGCTTTGGTGTCCTGGACCCCAAAAAAGACGAGCAGTCCCGCAGCCCTGCCTATACAATAAGCACAGCAGAGTTCTTAGAAAAGCAACCGTGTGGCAACAGGGAGACGGAGCTGCTGTATCAGAACCTAGCAGAGAGGGCAAAGGAGCTCCCGACTGCAGGGCTTTTCAACTATAACTTCTGCACCTTGCCTAAAAGGCCATTTGCACCGTCGTATGAATCCTCCAGGCGCCACAACCAAGATCGGTTAAACAAAACTGTTCTGTACGGAACCCCCAGGAAATATTATGCAGAGCAATTGAAAAATGAACATCCTTTGCTTCCAGGAAAACTAAAGACAGAACCCGACTACCTCGAAGTTCTGGAAAAACAAACTGCCAGCAGCCAGCTGTGAAACGAGTTCTCATCTCTCCAGCTTATTGTATTAAAATAGAATGACAATGTGCTAAACACAATAGGACATGCACTGTAAAAACGAAACGCGTGGACAGCGTGACATGAGCGACCCCCGTTCTCTGTCTCTGCCGTGAAAAGGAGGTGTTTAATAATGCAGGCCTAGGTGTCACCGCTACTTTTTTTTCAACGTTTAACTTATTTTTGTCACCCCCACCCCCATTTGAAACGTACACAATAGCAACAATTATCACAAAAAGTGTATGATTCATCTTTACGTGTTTTTGTTTTTACTTATGCGTATGCTCATGTTTGCACACACACACACACACACACACACACACAGAGAGGACAGAATCGGGATGTTTGAATACAATTGCCTTGTACATAACAGATAATGGTGTTGCTGACAAGAGTTCCCAGTTACAGCCACTTGGCGTCCCCTTCTGTTCGAAAGTGCCTTTGCGCTTAATACCCAGTATTTGAACATTGCTTTCTGCTCTGAGAAGGTTTTATATGTGTTGTATTTTATGAAATTCAATGTGTAAAAATAGACCTATATGTCAAATGCATTAAATGAAACTCAAAACGTATTGAGTTCTGGATGCAGAATGTTGTGTTCATTTCCCCCCTTTTTGAGCCTTGCATAATGTATAGAGTGTGAATCATTTTCCGCGCGCGAGGACGGGTTGAGAGCTCCATTTTAATGTTCACTGCAGCAGAGTTTCTCAGTTGCCAGTTTGGATTCATTACTTTAAGGGTTTGGTTATATAATACCATAGCAAATTATTTCAACTTGTAATTCAATTAAGCAAGCTGCTAGGTAAGAGTAGGATGCAGTGCGCAATTGTCCTGTTTGGCATTCGAGCATGTCCGATGTCCGCAGCTGTAATCATAGATATGTATACTAATATATGGGTCAAGTGACACGCGTGTTGCCCGATCGGTTATTATATGTATCTAATAATACCAGTTTAATACACCTTTTTTGTTTGTTTGTTTTAACACCTCTGAGTTGTGTCATCTTACACGTGAAATTGGTAGGGTTTGCAAACTTTTTTTTTTTTTTTTTTTACTACACAAACACCCCTTATATCCAACAATCCCTGTTTTTGTTTCCTCTATTGTAAATCCTTATGCAACTGGGTTTGTGGTTTGCATGCGAAGTAGACCGATCTTTTCAGTCACCAACCAAAGCAATTAATGGGCTCTGAATGAAGAGTCCTGTTTCCTTTTCACAAATAGGTTTCCACACAAAATAATCTTTTATCGTTAGACGAACGTTGGATGGGACTGTGGAAGCACTAGCGTGAAAGGTTGACTATAAATCAGATTTTTTTTGTCTCAACTTGTTTCCTCTGGGTCCTGCTGTTCAGCGCATTCTGGGTTGTTGAATGTTACTGGGATGACTCAGTTAAGGCAGTTTTCATGTGGTTAATTACGGGTATTTAAGTAGCAAATCTGATACTGTTGAAACGCATGAGTAATGTAACAACAGCGCAACGTGTCGTGTACAGATGTTTGTTATTAATGTATAGCGTTTAGTTCGCATTTGTATCGGGGACGATTCATTCGTTTAACGATATTAGACCATATTAAGTTTACAGCATGTTTAAATGTAATCTATAATACATTCATTACATGTTTCTGTGCAGTCCCGTTTACACAGTGAAGAACTCCCAGTCCAGGTGACTTGTTTGTTCTGTTTGGATTGCAGTGATACTTTCACAGCACAAACAGACAGAGTGCTGATATAGAGGGGATGCGGAAAGGGCTGCACAGCATTCCCCAACATTGTACTGGAACTTCATCTGTCTGAACGAGGCTTGCATAGATTGCAAAGTTTGTTTTCGGTTTACAAATGAAGAAATCACTTTTCTATGCTTTTGACTAATATGATAATAAAAGTTCAACATAACAGTGTCAGGGTGTCCTATATAGATAGATAGATGTAGATAGATAGATGTAGATAGATGTAGATAGACAGATCGATAGATAGATATATGACCACTTAGCAAGGACATTCTTTAGCAAGTACTGTATTCCACTCAATACTGGCTTAATGTGTAGCCTTAGAAACCTTGTTCAAATCCAGCAAATATCTTTCTGATATCTCACATGTAAGTGGATCAAGTGCCTGTGCTTGGTGAAGTCACGGTGCAGTTCAGATAGCAGGTTACATAAGAGCTAACAATAACAGTACAACACGGATTGCTGTGTGTGCCTGCATTGAATTATTTTTGGTTAACTAAATGTGATTTAATTAATGTACTGGAGCAAGGAAAACTGCACCAAGAAAGTAATAGCCAGATTAAGACATAACCAGAAAAAGAAAAGGACAATGAATTGATGTCAAACTCATGATTAAAGGTGATCACAGTCGAGTGGGTCGCTATCAAGGTAATGTAACCTTTCAATTACAGTAGCTTCCCAACAATGTTCATTGTCCATGGCCATTGCAATATGATTTAACAATGTGAAAGTGCTGATAGTAGGGTTAGCAACTGCCAGCACATTGGCTGTTTCTATTATTAGTATTAGTATTCATATTTATTTATTTGTGTTTATTTATGTGTGTATTTATTTATTTATTTATCTTCCATGTTGTAACTGTTCTTGTAAATCCCACAGTATGGTTTATACAGTGTGTGTCTGATTCTGTAAATGTAACCTGGGTAACAGGGTCATGTATTGCTTCTGTTTGTTCACACAGAAAATGATTCCCCTCCACTCAGTTTATTCAGAGGACCAGCCCTGATAGCACAGCAGCCCTGAACACCATGCTGGGGGTGTTGACAGATTGGAAATGTCTGAGTTAACCAAGCAGGATCTGACCCTGTGTTCATGTGTCCCAAAGGGAGGAGGAGCTGCTTTATTTACTGCACAGTGATCTTAAATCCAGGGCCATACAAATAAAAGGGTTGTAGTCTCTACACAGTCGTTTGAACTGGCCTGTGCTGAAAGAGTCTGTCTATATAAATCAGCTCATTTACAAAAGTCTCCTCAAAGCATAATTATGTGTTTGATTTAAGATAGGTAGCATGGAATTGGACACTGTAGCATTAATAACATCTTCATAAAGGTACACATCACCATATAACCCCTCATAATCCTTCACAATCACATGCATATGCATATTCAGAACAGTCTGCAAAAAAAAATACAGCAAATGTACTCAAATTCAGAATTTCAGTTGCATTTCTGTGACCCTTTTATTGATATTATTAAAATATATCAAATATAATGTTTGCAGCATTATAGTAGCCAAATGTTATGAATGCCCATTTGTCATTATTCTGAATGATTATGCATGTAGGTATATTCATGAAGATATTAAAAAGGCTGCATGGTGTCCAGTTTAAACACAGTGTTCCCAGCATGTTGTATTTCATAATGAATGTCCCCGTGCGAGCTGAATTAAGTACTTTTTTAAAAGAAAAAAAACTCAAATGAATACAGCTGATGATCAATGTCATAACTTGTACCGAAGATCCTAAATTGCCCCTTGAACTGAGTCTTCAGCATCCATAGAAGGAGACGGTATAGTTGTGACTTCTTTGCTGAACGTACACTAGAGGCTGTCTTTGGAAAAATGAATTTTCAGCACTGGAAGTCTAAACCAGCTACAAAGTCACTGTCCAAGAAGATTCTGTTGGTTTGCGTAACAAGCATGTGAAATTTACTTAAACATTAAAGCATCCATTTGCTCCAGTTAAGAGGCACAATCTTCCCAATGAGGTTTCCATCAGCAGTGAAGCAGTCATCGGCTACACTAAAGTGACACAACACAGTTTTATTTGGAAAGCATTTGTATTGTTGTTCTTAGGAATGCATACAGAGATGAGGCTTTTGGGTGGGAGTATTAGGTAACTGATATTAAGCAGGGATTAGACTCTTTCAGATGTTTCAGGCTTTTTGATGGGATTATTTACACTTCCTCTTTAGGAGACACTAAGAACAAGCAACAGTACACTGGGGATAATTCGTTTTTTGGGGGTATGTATTGGTAGTTTGGTTTATAGCAAACATTGATTTATTTCAGTATATTTTGAGGAGCAGCAATATGTTTACATGCTACTCCATAAATACAGCACGCTATAGAAGTATTTATGTGTCCTTATTTACAGTTGACCCATTTTTTCAAATCCATACTTTTTGGTGAAATAAAATTCATGAGAGAAAGGGCAGAGAAGAGAGACTCTTGATTCACAATCATAACACATCATTATGTTCCAGTAAATTGAACACAGTTGTTGCAGTTATTTTTTCTTTCAGACCTTCTTTGGTGACTTCTTTGGCATAAGGGGTTTTCTATCTTCTGGGTCATAAAGTCTTCATTTCTCATTGAAGAGTTTGCTAGAACGAGACCGTTTCATAAATTCAATATAACTGATTGTATTTGCATGTAGCAAATATGCCCTAGTTTGCTTGCAAAGCAACATGATGTGATTGCTGTAAGTATAGCCTAATTATAAGTTATGTGACAGTTTCCCTGGTTTGCTATTTGTAGTGTAAAGTAATTATTGTGTTCTTGTCAGAAAAAAACAATGTGCTCCATTGTCCACGTTCCCACAGCTGACACAGATTGTATCAGTGAGGGAATGAAAAATATAAAAATACATTTTGAACTCCTACATGGGATGCAGTAGCCAGGAGGAAGAACTTAAAATCCAAACACTGGAAAGTATATAAACAGTCAATGCCAGTACTGCTGGCTGACAGCTCTGCTGCTGCTAAACATCTCAAAACAATCACTTTCAGGTACCTGCGTAGGACTCTGTGCCTCTGGCTAAGACAGGATCAGAACGGGAATCCAGAATAGTTTTAAATCAAATCTTTAATAACCTGTAACTGACCAGGGGTGCAGCCTGTAGAGGAACAGTGAAGCTGGAGCCAGTGATTTCAGAAGTGAATAACCCATCACAGCACCCTGGTAGGCAGTGTGTTTTTATTGTCAGCTTTCTCTCTGGCTTGCTTTCCTGTGGTGTAGCTCTACCACCAAGCAATCTGCGGGACGACAGCTCTTTATGAAGTCCGTCCCAAAATAAATGTATTAGTAGTAGTAGTAGTAGTCGTAGTAGTAGTAGTAGTAGTAGTTTTCCCACTTATGAACTGGAACACGAGTTCTATGCCAGCTTCATGGTTTGTTATAAAATATATTTAAAAATGTTCAAACTTTTAAATCAAATAAACAATGGATATAGCCCCATCTTCTCTAACATCTGGTGTCTGTCAATCTTGCAGACATGAACTATATTGCATTGCTATGATAGGGTTTTTAATAGTCCATCTGTAATTGCAGTCACTTTGCACATTTCACAGCACAAACTGCTGTCCTACTTTCTGTGATTGATTCTCTGCAGTGGTGCAGTCTGTAGTGTCACTCTTAGACTGAGGCCTGTATGGACCAGCACACATGCAGGTATTGATGAGTGTTTGGTTCTGTAGTGTGTGATGGTTCTTTCTGAGAATAAGCTCAAAAGCTGCCCATTCCAGCTGTCTGATCCTGTTAAGAGATAACCTCTTCATGCACGATTCCCTTTAGAAAATGACACACAGAGCCGCAGAACCGAAGATAATTGCGGTACTTGGCAGCAGCTCCCGGGTCTCTCGAAGCTTTGGCAGTGGCACAGTGTTTGCACTGCAATGGTAACCAGACAGTATTCTATGATTTGTTTAATATACTCCAGTCTACAATAACAAAAGCAAATAGGAAATGTCTGCTGGATATGTTTGCATTTTTGCTAACTCAGTGGCATGTTAGGGAAATCCTAACCACATGTTATACAGATTGCTGTGCTTAGCCAAGCCTTACATTTGCCCTTATAACGCCCTTGTTTATTCAATGCTTAGGTTGCTGTTTTTACCATGCTGTTGTCAATGGATATTATTCCAGTTTTGTTCAAAATCCAAAGCCTAAGTTTCTTCATATATAATTCCTAAAATTTTAATCGTTATTAATTGATTTCTGAAGCGGTAAAGCAGTATTGAATGAGGGGCCTACATATAACATGCATGCTCCTGAAACATCCTTCACAGAAACTCTACCCTGTGCCTGCCAAGTCTTTAATAAGTAAGTCGTTTGAATACTACCATTCATGTAAAATGATTGCATGTTATTAATACAGATTCATGGGCATCGGAGGTGCAATGAAGTGGGACCCCTAGTTACTCTTCATTCAAATGGACCGTATGTCACACTGTCCTGCATCCGCCAACCTGCAAGTGGTAGAAATCCACAGGCCATGCATTATTAAAGAAACAGTATAAAGAAATAGTTCTATTCAAGCACTTTTGTTTCCTTCTGCTGTCTTTATAGGAAGGCTTTAGAAAACCATGAACATGCTATTGACACAGATATAGTGTTAAGTGATGTGAACATTGTACTTGTGAATAACATCAGTATACATGGAAGACAACAGTTACCACTGTACTTGCAGATCTCCTGGTTCTATGAGTTTGAAAAGGGAGTATTCTCTGAAGTTGTGGGGCTGTCATTTTAAGATCGTATCTACTAGATGAGAGACAAGGCACAGTTAGAAAACAACTACCTGCAAACTGTTTGTGGCAGAGCGAAAGCCCTAAAATGTAAATTGTGTGTGTGTGTGGGAATGTAAGGTTGGCAGGGATGTGGTTAAATCTGTCCCTGCCATCAATCACAGGTGTGGCCATTCCCCAGTTAGGTAATTGAGTGCTGGTAGGAGAAGATCTATAATTGCATGACTTCAAAACACCTGTAGCAGCAGTTTAAAAGCAGCCTAATGAATTGTCACTTTGTTCTACAGAATGTAATGAGTGCTAGCCACATGTGTTGTAGAGAACTGTACCCCCCTCTACTGGGTAAAGCAAGCTGCTGGAGGAATTGAGATTCTGTGAAGATGTATAAGAGGCATACACGTTATTTTACTGGATGCTTTCATGATTGCCAATGAAAATAACACATCTGCCAGGTTTACCCTTTGAAGATGATCTTCTTCACCAACAAAGGGTGTCAGTGTTTTTTGCTCAGAATGGAATGAATCCTGGTTTGTCAAACCTGCCGTGTCTTTAGGGATCAGCAACACATCTTACCCACTCAACTTCCTTTAAGCATAAAACGTTATTTATGGCCTTTTGAAATGTGCAACATAATATAGAGCAATAACACTGTCTCTGTAATGTACATGAAGATAAAACGGTGCTGAAAAAAAACAGCATCATTATTTTCCAGGTGAATGCAAGCGACTGAGCGTCGTTCTAACAACTCAGTCTTTTGTCTTTGTTCTCTCTGGGTGCTGGAATGTAACTGATCACCATGCAGGGTATTGCACTGCAAATGACTGTGACACAAGTGACTTTCACGACCTGCTACACCCAGCATGTTTAACCCTAAATAGAAATGATTCCACGTGCAGTACAATGCTCTTCTCTGTGCTCAGCTATCCCGATCAGCCCTTGCCATGGAATTCAGGGTGGAATGTTATCCCAGGGCAGGAACTGAAATCTAATATTCATACTGATGTATTTTTTTAGAATTACTTGGTGCATGAATATCATACAATGTTAACGATGCAAACCTAGTTATGTTTATGACTGCATCGGATTTGATATCTGGTTGGTGTAGGGAGACCAACACACAAGAAACACAGACTTTGAACCATCACCTTCCATTAACAACATAACTAAAATCTCTCTACAAAATATCTATTTATATTTCCCTGTTTCATGCAATAAACCTTCACAGGCATCAGGTAACATCTTAAACATACTACTCATTTATGTATGCATTTATTTATTTGACAATGTGTATAATTAACACTGCAGGATCTTATTAAATCAGCTGCCCTGTATTCATTCTGCTGGGACAGTGTACCTGCCCCTGTGACTGCTCCACCATGACGTGGGGTCCTGTATTCATTCTGCTGGGACAGTGTACCTGCCCCTGTGACTGCTCCACCATGACATGGGGTCCTGTATTCATTCTGCTGTACAGTGTACCTGCCCATGTGACTGCTCCACCATGACGTGGGGTCCTGTATTCATTCTGCTGGGACAGTGTACCTGCCCATGTGACTGCTCCACCATGACGTGGGGTCCTGTATTCATTCTGCTGGGACAGTGTACCTGCACAGGTGACTGCTCCACTGTGACGTGGGGATACACCTTGGTGGGCACACAGCGTGGATCACAACATGAACAGGTGCTGATGGAGCAGCTCTTGTCTAGCCTGCAGTTTTGTGTTTATTCAGTCAAAGAGCTGGCCGGTGGGAAGGTCGTTCCCTGAGGTTTCAAATGCCTCTTTCTCATTAAATTACAGCAAGCTTGATGGATTGAACCCTGGTTGTGACATTGAGGGCCTCTGACTCTTCAGGCTTTGGGCAAGACTAAACACTCGGGATGTCGTAAGCTGTCTGGATCAATGGACTATCCCATGCAGCTGTGAAGAATCAGCACAGTATTGTTTGTATTCACTTCAGACACTGCATACTAAAAGCCTAACACCAACATTAGCATGTGTTTCTTCCCCCATCTGTCAATTGATTGTGTGGCTCAATCATTGGTTTTGCTAGTTTCTTTTTAATTATTTTTTTTTATTTGGTGTGGTCTTGTCACACTTTCTCAAATGATTTTATCATATGGTTGCCAGTTTCTTTTCTCTTTTTTTAATTGTATTATTTAAAAAAAAATATTACTTGGTATGTGGACAGGAAACAAAACCAATGTGTTCCATGGTAACAAAGTGTCCTATACATAAACATTTAAAGATTGTTTTAATGAATGTTCTTTTTTAAATGTTTATAAATATTATCTGAGAATAGGTTTTGTGACCAGCAAACATATATATATATATATATATAACAGAACAAAACATTCCTTAAAATAGTACTACAAAGGTTATGAATTAGACCTGATGAAGTTCCAAGAGAAAAAATGAGAAGGAAGGTCTGACAAAAAGCTGATGAACTGCCCCAGTCAATCAGTCCCTGACACCCATAAATATAACAGGAGTCTTTGCAGAGATCATTACTGCTGCTTGTTGGGACTCTAAAATGCACTACAGTAATTTAAATAGCCGGCAATGCCCACTTTACTGTATATTAATGCTAAAATTTAAAAAACCCAAATCCAGAACATGTCCATTTCATTGCCAGCCATGCGGACCACTGCCCGTTTGAGGAATTAGTTCATAAACAGGCACTGTAATAATACAAGCCTTTGCAAACGGTACAGCTGGGATTTTATAACCACAGAGCATCTCAGCAGACTCGAAACCTTCACATATGATAAACCAATTCTTCAACCTGTTAATGTCTTAAGCAACTAATCAAAAATATGCTGGGTAACCACTCAAGAATAAAACCCCTGGCAATGAAAGCTTTGTAATGTTCACAATAACTGACAGGAGAGACAGAGCGGCTTTGATGTATTTTATCCAGGAGCCCTGGAGGTCCCGGTCATTCTGTCTTTCCGTCTGTCTCAGGATAATGTTTGTGTTTCAATATTGGGTCATTTAAATGTGCCCTTGACAAATATATTTAATTCTACATTAATGTTACAAAATGAAAAACAAACCGCTTGTCTTGAGAGACATTGCATCAAAGTATTATTGTTTTCTTCTAGTTTTGAAGAGGTATTTTGTTCTTTTGAATATAACACTGTGTCATTGTTTTTTGATTGGTCCAATAAAAGTCCACATAAGTTATTAGCTACTGCATGGTGTGTTGTATTGTATATCTGACAGAATGGGGCCAGCGTCAAGAAAGATATCCGTAAGGTTCATTGAGTTTGGTATTTCAATGCAGGTGTGCTTTCATTGCACAATACATTGGATGGTAAAGGGCACCAAAAAAAAAAGAAAATAACATTCTTCAAGCATTGTGTTTGCTGTGCAGGGCTTCCAGAGAGATCTCTACAGGAGTGTATACATGCCATTGAAGAAAAAATCCATTGTAGGGCTGTGTTCGTTAATAACTGTGTGAGCTTGTAAGTGTTTACTCACGACAGGGTCAAGACAATGCTACTGGTTATAGTCTAGAATGCAACACCCCACGCACACCTACCTTTCAGCAATGGGGCTTTCTAATGTGATACTTCCAATTGGGCCACCTTGTATGATAAAACTATAAAGCATGCAGGATATGAATGTTCCCTTTATGATACACATCCACCCATGCAGGCATCCATTGATCCATGGAATATACACACATACTTACATGCATGCAAACACTCTTGCTTTGTGTTATAATCCTCATTTGCAAATAAAATGTTGGTAACTCAGAACTAGTCAATTTAACATTGTGTAATCAGAGTGGGTCTGTATCGCACCTCGCTACAGGTTTAGCTTTGGGTTGAGTCTCCATCCCTGTCAGTTTGTGCCAGGCATCGTGTAATCACAGTGGGTCTGTATCGCACCTCGCTACAGGTTTTAACTGAGTTAACTGCTATTACTGTATGCTGGGGTGATCTGTCTGACACTGGTTTACTTTCTGAGAACATTTGCTACTGCTTCACTTAATCTCTAGATTGTCACACCAGACTGGAGCTCAATGATGAATCAATTTGTACAAACCAAGTATATATGGTTTGTTAGCTCAATGTGTTCAGTGCCGACTATTACGGCAATGTAGTCTGAAGCCCCCTGTGAAGTTGTAATGTTGTGTACAGTGCTCTTCAGCCCCGTTGTCATAGAAATGTCATAGAAAGGGTATTAACACTACAGTGCAGGACTGTATGTTATGAATTTAAAGAGAAAGCAGTCTTTCCTTGATTTGACTTATAGATAAACCATTTTTCAGGTGGGTTTCAATTATCCACATTCCCAGAATACCCCCTGATCCCAATTAGTTCAGAGAATGGAGGTTTTCCTGTATGCAGGTGGTGCACCCTTTTTGAATCCTATTGCTTCTCTTTAAAAGTAATTTATAAAGCTCTCTAATCCCGAACAGACAGCACTGCAGGAAGGGTGCATTCAGGCCATAGTGAGTCTAGGAATCTAATTAACTATTAATGAGTCGGAAATGGTTTCTGTATGTTTCATTGATCATTGATATGAGACGCTGTATCTAGATGGTTACCATTCTGTCTGCACTGAGCGGCCTGTACATCCCTCTGCTCCGGGAGAAAACGTTGCTGTGTCACGTGTGTGTGTGTGTGTGTGTGTGTGTGTGTGTGTGTGTGTATGAAAGCAGCCTGGCCTGAAGTCAAGGCAAATGTTGTTCTTTTTTAGTGCAATGTTTCTGTTTTATTTGCTTTTTCTTTCTGAGAAATTCAAACATCTGGATGCTTTGATTTGCTGTGAACTGAAGTGTCCTGTTTTTTTTTCTCCAAGGCAGTTGCGTGTCGGTGTTTTATTATTAAACTGAGAGAGTCTTATTTCTTCCAGCAATCCAAACTTTGTATTAGGTTTACTGCCACATTTAAATATAGATTTTTTTCTTCGCTAGCCATGTTACTATATTCTTACATGCAAAGCAAATTTCATGTGGCAAATCTAACAATACGGTTGTTTTGTAATTTTTCGTGTTCGTAGTCATTACATTGCAATCTTTCAAGTATGACTGAATGGGATAGCAGTGAGTAGTCATAGAATTCAAGGAGAATTATTAAATACTGGTAATCCCATCGCAGTGTTAGTGAACACCTCCTCGTTGGTGCAATGTTCTGACATTGTCTCTGGTGTAATATTATATCATGCTGAGAACATTTCGACCAATCACATTCCTCGCCTGAGCTGAACCAATCACAATGACAGCACTCAAATAAAATCACTGCCTAAATTGTCATCTGAAAACCAAATCAGCATGCATGTGCCAGGCTGCGTCTCATGTCCTCTGTTGAGCTTCACTTCACTGTGCCCTTGGGTACGTCGCTCTGAAATGCGGGTGGAACACGAACAACAGCCCATGAAATCTTTATTGCTTCAAGTTTATTTTTCAATCAAGCTGCTTTGTTGTCTGTTTTCAACAGTAGCATGGCTTGAGAGGGACTTGTTTGTTTAATGACTGTAAACATCAGTTACAGAGGCTTGTTGGGAAATAAACCATTCTGGGCTATAGAGGATCAATTCAACTCTTCTGTTCAGCAAGCTTGAAGTGTAATGTCTCACTTTTACTGCCTTTCTCCCTCCTCTCTAACTGACACAATAAAGTTAAAAGATTCTTACGCAGAAAGTTATTTTAAGTGGCTTTCACAGAATATTACACCTCAATGTTTTCTCCTCCATACTGTGCTAATTCATTAGAGCCTTACACAATGCAGTTGAAATAAAAAAATAGATTTATATATTTCATTATATTCGAGCCAGACTGGCTTTCAGGTTATTAAATGTAGATGCTGAATTCAATTTGCAATCTCAGTGACACAGAAGGTTGAAGAAATAAACTGTGATGCGAAATAGTTCCGCTTTTTGTCACCGTGGCAACAGGATTTCTCTGGCTGCTCCGAGACCCCAAAGCACGATGAACATAAGCGCGCCATCTTGCACTTACTTAACATTAACATGAGGTGTAACAAATGCAAGAGGAAATGAGGTGGAACCCATTCTACACCAGGTAGCACAGAGACAACATAAACACATACAAACATAAACGGTAACCCAGCAACTGCTTGGTATGCCAACAAAGGGTTAATTAGCATGCCAAGACAGAACTTGGGAATACACCCTGGAGAGTGATTGGGAAAGTGACTTTCCCTCTGTGGGGATCTGTAATCATATTGGCACGATGGAAACACAATCCTTGGAAGAGAGAAGGGATTAGCCAGTAATATACCTGGATGGGTGTCGGAGACACTGAGGCAAGTGGCTTTCACAAGATGAAGAAAGTTCCTGAGCTTGGGAGCTGCACATCAGTGTTGCGTGTGTTCATCTCTGTAACAGATGACTGCATTAGAGCTGTCCCACTGCTGTGAGCTCAGTTAGCAGTCACTTTGGCAGCTGATTGTGTTTATATTGGGTCACACACTGAACCCTCAGCAGTGTTGTTCTTCAACATGTTGGTCAGCATTTTAATTTTGTTCTTCTTCAAAATTTGTACCTATTGTAATTTGCATAGATTTGTGGAAAGCCGTTCTCTCGTTATATTAGCAATGATGGTGTGGTGACCCTTAAAAAAACATATACAATTAAATATCAGTAGAAGCATTATTGGCTGTTATTATTTATTTATTATTCATTTCTTAGCAATTTCTTAGCACAATCACTTCTATTCCTAAAACAATGTGATTCTTGAACCCTTTACTGGTTTCAGGCTCACAGCTCAATAAGAGCCTCATTTTTAACAGCATTGAATACATCTTTGCATATCTTTGTTAGGCAAACAACATAACTTCAATGAGCAAAAAAGACATTTAGATTGTAATAAAGAATGAATTTATGCACGGTGTGTTAAAGTGTTCATTTAAAATGACTGTGCTCATGCACGCTAGAAATGGAATAGTTCAGGCCTGTGTTATCATTCTCAATTGCGAGTCAGAAGACCATGCATTTCATTAGCAGAAGAGGTAGAGGTACAGAGCTGCAACAATAAGACAATCCATACATAGCAACAGGGGTCCAAACTGCTAGAAGTGGTTCAAACAAAGACAGGGTTGAATCATTTACAATGGTTGGTTTGCTCAAGGACAAGAAATGATAAATTGTTTCAGGCAAGCAATGCTGCACAAGCAAATCCTTGTTTACTCCAATCTGCTTTCATTTAGAGGAGGATGAGGGAAGCATGGAGAACATCCCTGAGCCCACAGTCTGTATGGGCAGGTTGGAACAGATCTCATATTCCTTACAAAGCACTACACACACTTTGCATTTCTGGAGTTTCTCCAATACTTTCTTCTTTTTTGTTCTTAAACTATCCTTCAGTATACTTAAGATGTTACAACTCGGATAAAACTTTTTTTTTATTAATATTATTATTACTTGGTTGCAGCCTTGAATCAAAGCCTTGAAAAACCATGAATTCAGACGCCACTGTATAATACAGTACCACTGTAAAGTCATTGCAAAGTAAATGACAGCTATTTAAGTGTGCTAAGCTCAGAGAAGAGCCAGTATTGTAAAACACCACTAGAACAATGATGGAACATGGTTAATATGTAGTGCATTTGGAAAACATGGTCAACTGCAAAATGACCACGTATCCAAGGGGTGTGAACTTTCATTCCACAAGCATTTCAATGAATCCGTCTACTGTAGGTGATCAGTTACCCAGCCCGGCTCTTTACCCCTTTGCTGAAGCTGTTCTGCTCTGCGACAGCCCCCTTTGCACTTTCAATTGAAAAAGCAGAGATCTGCAAGTGATTGGAGGAATTCATGAAAGCATGCTGGATGAGATCTGCTGCCAAGCTGCTATGGATGCATTGCTGCAATTGGCCCGTGGCCTTGTCCATATGGAGCCCCTTGTCTGTACTGTGTCGTGCTGGCAGGGGCAGGGAGGTGGTCAGTCTGGCAGCTCTGCCCACACCTGCTCACTGATCCAGACCAGCCGAAGGGGGCAGGCAGGCAGGGCAGGGTCAGGAAATGAATCAAGCAGCGCTGACTGCTGCCAAGCTCATTTTCATACCCATCATTGCATTGAATAAACTAGGAGATGGTTATACATCCTGTTTGCACCATAAGGCAGGGGAAACCATGTTAGGCCTTCCTTTCCAGCTCCATCATATGCAGCCATGTACAACAGCCCCTCCCACCACACACGCACGCGTTCTTATCCTTCTGCTTTTCTGTGTTTGCAAATAGTTGTATTTAACATGGTTTCCATGTCACCCCAAGGTTCAATTAAGTTTACCTCTGTTTTGGAAAGTGAAGTTTGAAAGATAAGAAAACTACAGTTTTTTTCTTTTTTCTTTTTCTTTTTTTAAGACTATTCTGTCTTCAGAATTGGTGATGTTTTTCACATTAGATCACCGCAAAGCGCTTTACAAGGATACAAACATTAATAAATATTACAAAAAGTAACAATAAGCAGTAAAAATGAACAACAGGATAAAAACAAAACAATAAAACAGTAAAACGAGCAAGAAAGGGTACGAACATTTTAAGATATATAACCCAGATTATAAACATGTGTTTTTAATCTAGTTTTAAAGACAGCAACAGTGGGAGCTTTCCTTACAGGGCTTGGCAGGTCATGCCATCATTTAGGGGCTCGATAGCTGAATGCTCTACCACCTGTGTTTGTTTTTTCTGAATTTTGGAAATAGTAAATAACCTGAAATCCTTTAAGCGGAGTTAGCGTCTAGACTCAGCATTTTGTACAAGCTGCAGATAAGAAATAACATGACTATGAGTACCAGAGAATAGGGCATTACAGTAATCAATCCTTGAAGCTACAAAAGCATGCATCAGTTTCTCAGCTTTTGGTCGGGAAAGAATGCTTTTCAGTTTGGCGACATTTCATAGATGAAAGAATTAGATTTTGGTAACATTTCTCATGTGTGGTTAAACAGAAAGCTCTGGGTCAAAGGTCACTCCTAAGTTTCTCATTTCCACTCAGGACGAGAATCCATCAAGGATGAAATCAGACAAATGTTTCTGAGATCCTGGAATCATCACCTCTGTTTTATCATTAACATTAAAACGTTTTTAAACATCCAATTTTTCATGTCCGCAAGACAGGTATTAAAATACAATATATATATGTGTGTGTGTGTGTGTGTGTGTGTGTGTGTGTGTATAATACAAAGAGACGAAAGTACTTAACCCTTTCACCCCAGTAGACTATGATGAGAACTTGAGACAAGATATGAATAATCAGACAGTCTTGCTTGTGGCATTGCTGCAGTGCCCTTTGCAAGTCGAGATGATAGTTATTTTGAGGCAGAGCTTATTGATAAATGCAGCAGTCTCCCTTCTTCAAGCTCAGCACTCTGGAAAAGCAGCAGCAGCTGGTTGCTGATTCATCCCCTACAGAACCATGACTGGCATCCCTACAATACCTCATGCCTATAGATATCAGTGAAGTTAGACATGTCCTCCAGGCGGGGGACCGGAAACATTACAATGAAATTCCTCTCTCTGTCCATCTTAGGAAGAAGTCCCGCAAAAAGACAAACAGAGCAAATTATAGCAAATGCTTCATGTGATGAAATAGAAATCATTTCAGAGTGTCATTTATATTTTCAAAGACATTATTTGTGACTTCGGTCTCCTGGCTGCAATCCAGCGCTGCCTCTCCTAGCTCTTCGACCCAGCATCACTCTTGCCTTTCAGCCCTGGGTCTCAGAGAATGAAATTGTGCTCAATTGCATGGTACTGCAGCCCAGTGTGTGCTACTCAAAATAAATATATCACCCTGCTTCCTCTGAGCATGTGAATAGTAGTATGAATGTGTAACCCTATTATGTCTGTGCGCATTTCTATCCACGTAAACCCAATCCAGCATTTGCTCAGAATGCCTTTTACTTGTGTATTAAACAATTGTAAAAGCACATAGAACATGAATCTGAGATGCAAATTGGCAGTTAACAAAAATGAGGAATGAAGAAAGCTTGTGAATGATCCTGCACATCTTTACTGTGCCAGACACTGCATACCTGCACTCTAATCCTGGGTCATGTATACCCTCACTGCTTTAAACAAATGCAAAGAGTTTGAATCGCTATCAAAATGGATAGAAGATGAATGTTTCATTAAAAAGCGTTTCCTCTGCAGATATGGTTGTCTGTCGGGGGGTGCAGGATTTGGATGGGATCGAGGTCTAGTTGGTAATAGGTGCACAGTGATGCTGACTGAGAGCCCGTTTCCTTGGCATAAAATGTGTAACAGCCACAGTTTGTTCCATGAAAGTGTGTTTTCACATGTTTCACAGATGGGAGGTCAGTGTGGTGTGTAACAGCCTGTGTCCCTACAAGTCCTACTGCGTCCATAGGAAACAAGACCCTAAAGGAAAAGGGATTGCAGTTGGGCGTTTGTGTTAACTATGGCTTGCAATTTTTAATCTAATTGTTAATATTGATCGTCTCTCTGTTTGCTTGTTTCAGGTGTGAAATGTATTTTAGCAAAGAGGTCCTATGTGGTACCCTGTACATTTATTCCTGACTTGTCATAACAGAAGCAGGAATATTCTATCCCACTAATCCTAATTGGTGATTTCAGTTGTCGGGGTTTGACGTGAGCCCTTTTAAACATGTGCGGCTGTATTATGCAACATGTGTTTGAAAAGGTGTTGTGCAGCTCAGATTGCCCTTGTTTAGCAGTGTGGTCTTACACACCTTCCGCAATGTGTCATTATTTCTTTCAGCATGAGAACCATTCCGTTCATCTGAATGCCCTGTGAGCTATTCCTTGTTATCTTCATTTGACATTTGCTCTGTGGAGGTGTAAGCCCATGCAAATGTACTTCTGTTTCTGTGCAAATGGATTATTTTGGATGAGTATTTCTTCATGTTACCTAATTTGTGATTTTACAGCACACCCACATATATAAATACAAGCTGGTTACGTTAAAGACAATCTAAACGAGGTGTGCATGTGTATGCTGACAGTGAGGGACAGTGTGTGGCTGCTTCTTATCAGTCATGTGCATAGCGATCAGTGGAGCAAGCTAAACCAACAGTTTGAAGAAGCCTCCCAAAACCAATTAAAATCAAATTGACATTGCCGAAAAGCATATTAAGAACCTCAAGAATAAACAACTGCTAACAAGCTCTCTATCCTGCAAGCTACTTACAAATCAAATAGATTTCAAGCTGCTAAATTCTGTGTTTATTCTGCATATGCATTGTGAAGTGTCTTCCAGTAAAGTCATGTAATCAGCTCTGTATTCTTTATTGTGTGTGCAGCAATGTGTATCGATTTTACATGCTAGCAAAAACAGCAAAACATGTCAAACATACTGGTGTGTGGTTCTTTTTGCAAATTTACTTGAAACTGACATTTTAAGCATAACCTACATGTTGAACATGGAACTTGCTTTTGTAACACTGTAGTAACATGTGTAATTACAGTCAATTATTATGAAGTCTAATTCAACTGCACTTTAAAAAATAAATAACAATAATAAATGAATTCCACCGACACTGGGGTTGTGCCATTTGCACATTTCAATATAAATAATGTGTATTTTCTTAATACAAGTGAGTTTCACTTGTCCTCTAATGAGTTTTCATCCTGATATTTCCTCAGACAAAATAAATTACTTGCAAGACAAGTTTCTTCAATGCAGTGTTAATTAATACACACTACATGGCAAATGTTTGGAAACATGAGCTGACTCGAACATAAAAACATGATTTTTTTATTAGCTGCACTGCACAAAACGATGACAGTTTTTGTCAGTTTTTTCCCTTGTTAAATTTTGATTTTGTCAAGAGGGCCCCTGGCAGATGTGCCTTTCATTCATCCAGATGTGCGTGTCCACGACTTGTTCTTTACATGCAAGCATACACTGTCATAACTGCTTAGCATCAGCAGGTTCTTGTAGGTCCTCTTTCAGTCACATGCTTCCCATTATAGGTCATCCAATTGTCAGCTTTTATTCATGTATTTTGTTACACACCTTCCTCTGCAAATCTCGTGGGAGAGGTTACAAGTCATTAAAGCACACGCCATGAATAACAGGTTCAAACCCATTCTGCACAGCCCGCAGTGCACAGTTCCAGTTCACTCCCCCCATTCAGCAGATGGGTATTGATTTGATCTCTTTCAGAAGTCACAATCCTCTACAGCGGTCAAAACCCAGTCAACTCCAAACACATGTTGGTTTTTGGGATGTTAGGCATTAAAAATCTGCAACAAAAACAAATTGCAAACAGGATGCATAGGTGAAGGTCTTGTATGTGTTCTGAAGGCTTCATGATGTCATGTTTTTGCGTCATACTCTTTGAGATCTGTTGATAAACACTCGTATGATTTATATGATGGCAGCAACACTCATTTCATACATCCCTCCATTAAGGAATCCACAGCAGTCAAGCTGTGGCAGTGCAGCCCATGCGCTGTAGAATGAAGAGTGTGTTTCAAACGGATGCTTTCATACATCAAAATAACACTTGATCTACAAAGCAGGGAGCCTTCCTGAGAAGTAGAGCTGTAACTGGAAACAGCTTTGGGTAGAAGCACACCTTGTACAGCAGGTGCATCGCAGTCTGTACAGTCGTAGGCAGTAACTTCTCATGTCATCAATGCAGATTGAGTTACTATGTTTAGTTTTCACTTTGAAGTAGAGAATATGGTCTTCAGATGCGGAGCTTTTTTTTCAACTGTAACAGAAGATGTTTAGATCTCTATCATAAACTTGCTTTTGGCAATCTGAAGCACAGTTCCAGCATCTGCGTTTCTTAGAAGTGAAATCAAACAGGGGTCACTAAAAGTCTGGAATGACTCATACTTGTTTTGCAGTATTCTAAAAGCGGAGGGCCAACCCCCACCCCTGTAACACTGTGGTGAAAAGCAGAGGAAGACTTTCATGTATACCTGCCCTTGGCTGGGTAGTTCTGTAGATGGTAAAGATGAAAAGTGATGGATAAAATGAAAAGCCCATGAAGATGATAGATAGCCAAAGCTGTTTGCTCTGAGCTGTTCTTGTATGAGAGCACAACACAGGTCCTGTTTGCTGCAGGCCCCTACGGTATAATAGAAGTGTAGTACTTTGCAAGAATCATATAGGCTGTTCTATGATTGTACAAGTCTGCCAGGTAATTAGGTGGTGTTGTCCTGTAACCTTCCCGGAGGAGGGCTGGGGGTGAATACATGGCATGAATGTACACGTTCATACATGGGGTTAGAAATAAGGGCTGCAGATGCAGATTGAAGTATTCGCCCATCTATAATGATGCAATTACCCTGATTACCCTCAGATCCTGTTTAATGGACTCAAGGGTGCAGGCTGACGCTTCATTGCAGCAAGAAGGCCTCATCTCCTCATTTAAAATCAAAGAGTAAATATTCCATGTTAAACAGTGCCAATGCATGGCACATTCAAGTCACCTCCATCTGGCTCTGTTTCAATCCTGGAGAGTCAGAGGGTTCCTGTGTGTTTTGGATTGAACTCATCCAGTTATTATTTACAGCCTGTTTTTTTAATAACTGACAGATACAAGCAGCAGATGCTTCGGTTTTCATTTGCATCCTGCCTTTCATGCAAATCGCACTGCCAGCCCTGCTACCCTGGCCTTCCTGTGGTAAAATCAACTAGAAATAAAAGACATTGGATGTAATGTCAACATAACAAATAGAAAGCAATATAAGATGCAAACAGTTTGTGTTGGTTGAGAAAAAAAAATGACAAAAGGCAAACCCAAACACCTGAGGCAAGACTACAGGAGAAACTATTCTTAACTGGAGTGCTGCTGTCCGTGGTCCTGAAAAACACATTGATGGAGTTCTGCATTACAGTAAGCTCTACTGTATGTGGATAACAGATTCTATCATGCTGTATGCAGATGTGAGATGTATCAAATGTGTGTTAGTAACTATTTTAGAGATGGAATAGCAGATTATATCAACTCTAACACAGTATCAAATCCATCTGCCTGGGCATGTAAATATGTGATGTTTAGTCAATGCAGCGTCTGACCTTAAAATAAACCAGCATGCAATATCACTCGCCAGGCTGCTATGAAAATAGTGATTCATTATTTATCTTTAGTGAAACCCCTGTCGTCTCATGAGAGAAGGTCAGTTAGTTGACAAAGTCATGCTGATTAAACAAGCTTGTGTTCACTTCAATGAGCCTGTGTTATCCTTTATGATCTCTGCAAGTTTAAATTGTTGCTTGTCAGGGGATTATAATAAATATCTGAAATAAAGCATCTCAAGTGTTTTGTGGAGTGAGATGCCTTATTTTCTATTTGCAGTAAAATAAATAAATAATAATAATCTGATGTAAGGTTATGAAAACATTCAGTTAATAATAGAAAAATACCTTTTTGTAGAGTCATATATTATTTATGACAAGCAACAAATCAGCTCAACACAGTGCATTCATTATTTGAGTGACTCTTGATTTCAATGTTAGAATGTGTTTAATTACAAACAGGCTTAGCATATTTCAATAATGTATTGGGTGGGTTATAGTGAGTGCATGCAGTTTCCAGTGCTGTACTATGGAGGCAGGTTTTTGAGTGAAACACCATCTAACTGGATTAGCCAACAGGAAACGAGAGTATAGATAAGAGTACCTGCAGAAAGTTCAAAATATACTTTTATATTCTATTCTAATGAATACAATGAGGCAACGCTATTTCATATTTGGGTTTGAAAACACTGACCACTGTTTCTACTCTTTCTTCTGATTCAAGTGTGGACCTGGTCATCACAATTCAATATCTTTTCCATGAAGAGATTGATGCTGAAAGCAGTAAGTGCTGCATTCTTCAGCAGCACACAAAGAAAGGCTTGAGCCTGTCCTGTAGCTTCTACACATCCCTGTTGTTATATTGCTGTGTGTTCCGTGCTGTGCACAGCATTTGTTTCGGTTCACTGTTAGATTGGATTGTCTCGTGTGATCTCGTAATCAGTAGCTGTCTGACAGAATGCATTGTAAGTCCTTCAGTGCAGAATTACTGGCGAAGAAGTGGCAGACTGTCGATGCAAGTTACTGTTATGTGTTTTACTGTAGATTGAAGGCATGCTTGTCTTACAAATACAATGACTAGCTAGTTAGCTCTACAGTGGTGTGAGGCCGCTTACTCTGCACAAGTGTCTTTTCTTCATTTAAAGTCCAGGGAAGGTATCTAGGAAGTCCTCTGTTTCTGGTGATGCAGAGTTTGACCACATTGAAACTCTAATTGAGTGAAATGGAGAAGCACAGTCAACATAAAGCTGGTATTGAATCATTCAACTGAGACCTTGAATTGCAGTATCAACTCTCCAGCCTTTCTAATATTGTGTGCGTGTGTGCGTGCGTGCGTGCGTGTGTGTGTGCGTGTGTGCGTGTGCATGTGCATGTGCGTGTGCGTGTGTGTGTGTGCGTGTGCTTGTGTGTGTGTGCGCATTTTAGGTTTTAGTCCCTCAATTTGTTATATAATAGCAAGAACAGGGACTTTTGTTCACTCTTTATTTTGATATAGTTTGTCTGTCAGTTTTGACTGACAGACAAACTATGGTATACAGAGCAAGCATTTCCTATTATAGGTTAACAAGCGGGATGCATCAGAAAATAAACATGCTTACCTGAAGACGTGCTTTGAAATAAGAAAATGTTTCTCATGTTACCAGTGAGTGTCTGCATTGCTTAGCTCAACGTTTCCTCTGTGTTTCTGTGCTGTGAATGACTGTGAGTTAAACCATGCACCCACTGGACACTGGGCTGCAGTTTTATATAGTGCTGGTATCTAGTGTGATGAAACACATGCTCGTAGGATTAATGAAATTGTGTTTCTTGCTTGTTTTGGACTTGGACTAGCCTTTGACTACAGTAGCAATTTCTAACCTGGCTGCTATAATGCATTAATGTCCACTCAGAGTTCCTCTCAAAGTGGCAGAGATGTTTTGTGTAGTCTTAGCATTGAAAAGCCCTCAGGGCATCTGTTTAGGCTTCCAGTTTGCGTGAACATAATGGTGCATTAAAGAGATTATCAAGGATGATTTATATTTTAGAATAACTTCTGATGTCTGGAGACTTCAGCTGAAATGAAGCACAAAAATATTGAATCATCCCCCCAATAAAGCAGAAGCTGCGTGATGTCACACTGTGCATCAATAGCAACGTGCACTACAACACATCACATGGCTTTGAAAGAGTCTCCAATTAGCCTCTGCAAAAGATCCATAACCACCAGGGCGCTTCACAGTGCCCGATGGCTGCACACATGTCACTGGGGGTGTATTAAAAGGACATGCAATTAGGCCTTTAACATTTAAACAGCATCTGGGATAAGCCAGTATCTGATTGCCTACAGAGAGTAAATGACATGTACTAACAACAGTGCTCAGCCTGCAAATGAATGGAATGGATGGAACTTTATAGACTTTATATCTGCTTCCAAACTGCAAACATCCTTCGTTTCACTAAAGAGCTCCAAAGGCTGACACATGTATCAGTCTGACAGGCCCTGTTTTGAACTCCCTTTGCAGAGCAAGCATGCATGCCCAGAGTGATGTTTGCTTTTGGCAATGAGTCCAGAGAAAGGGCTTGTGTTGCATACAAATACAGTGCAGCTGCTCACCTCTTATTTTGTACAATTTCCCTGTTAGTGAGATAGAGGAATGCTACAGATCTCATTAATTATGTAAATCAACCTCCAGTAAAAGTTTACATTTAAAGTAGACCTGATTAGTTTTAATGCAACCACAAACCTTTTTGGAGCAAATCCAAAATACTCAAAAGTGAATTATTCAGTTTAATGACTGTTCATAACCGGTACTTGTCATATTTCGGATCTGTTTAACATGGCCTTGTATTTGCACAAACTTTTTTTTTTCTTCTGGAGTTAGGAAAGATAACAGGTCTTAGTGGATTTGATGCACGAGGAACACTATACTAATTGAGGGTATTTTCTATATTTCCTTTCAGATAAACATCAAACTGATATTTCCCCTTTTTGTCATGTAAAAAAAATGTTCCACTTAGAACAAAAAACATGGAAACGTTTCTGGAAAAGAGGCTGTTTGCTTGTACTAAGGGGATGTGATTTGATAAGACATAATCTAATTGTTTTGCGTAACACTTTACAGTAAGTGTCTCTAATTATTGTGCATTTTCATATTAGTTACTTAGTAAATACATGTGTACTTATACATAATTACAATGTACAATGTTGCAATGTACTTAATGTGTAAAAAGAAATTGCACAATATAACCTGAACCCTAACCCTACATATATTGTTCAAAAGGATTTACACATTAAGTACATTGTAACTATGCATGCTTAGTGTAAAGTGTTACCCAAAGTTATATGCAAAAACAGTAGATTATTTTTAGCTGGGTAATAAAGGATGGTCCTTGTTGCTTGGAAGATGAAGCTTCGTTTCATGGCTCTAGACCAGTGGAGTGTGTGAGTAATACTGCTTTCCATACATCTGGATGACATGTACAGTATTATTGAAAATCTCTTTAGAAATGATCTCCCTAGATCAGGGGGTGGCCAAAATTGAGCGTTCCACTCCTGGTCTTTTGTTCCAGCCTTGTTTTAGATTGTGTAATTGAACCAATGAAACCTCCATCCAGACCCTGAAGTAGTTAATTATCTTATTTTACCTGATAAACCTGGAGTGGAATGGTCCTTCAGAACTGTAATTGCCCCCCCCCCTGCCCTAGATCCATAAATGAAATCATCTTCAATTCCACATTTTCATAATGATTCTCAGAAAGGCAAATGGAACCTCTCTAAACAGATCATACACAAAGGAATGAGACTAATAAAGAGGCTCAATGTAGCCGACAAGACGATTGTGAAATTCAGACTCATGCAATAATCACCCATTAAGATCTCATTACTGGGAGCAGATCTGATCACTGAAGGCAAATGGAGAATTAGCTCGGAAAGAGCACAGCAGAGTCATGCCGTTATGAGGTTGCGGTTTTCAGAACCACAGCACTGCCAACAAATAACTTGGACTTTACCATCCTAGCTATGGCAATGCCTGCCAAGGATGGCATATTCTCAAGACTCACTCGAGGCTCACGTGAGATGAAGAGCGGAGTCATGCAGAGTCTCAGTGTTGGCATTGGAGGCTGCTGGAGCGGGACATGGAGGGTTATTTCCTATCCAATTGAAGTTCAGTGAAGTAAAAAGCATCGCACTGTTCTTGCCAATGTCCCTGGGGCCGTGCATTGTGTGAGTGACACATGAAACTAGTGCTATTAATGCAGTGTATCTAAAATGACTGGGCTAGATTCTCAAAGAGGGGTTTCTTCAAATTGGTAGTAGCACAGGAAAACTGTGGGGGGGTGGGGGGGGGGATAGAAACCTCCAATAAAGTTACCAAACCAGAAATAAACAACCCAGGCATTTCATTTAGGGGCTTGGAAGTACTATTAATTGGTTTCTTCTCCATTTTAGAATTGTAAATTGTGTTTTTCCTATTGCGCTAATGCCAGTGTGGAGAAAACAGCCTGTGTCTCAAGAAAGGGGAAGCACTAGCGAGGCAACAGCATGGACAGGTGCTGGTGTCAATAGAAGGCAGGTCTTTTATGACTGATTTCAGGATATTTAAACTCATAAAGGAACTTGCTTCTCCTGAATACAAATAAAAAAAACAAGCTGGATGCTTCTTTTAGGGGTATATTTGTATGAGATAAAATCAAATCAGATGTCGGTTGGAAATTCAGAATTTACTCACCAGATTCGTTCAATGGGACAATCCATAATTTATCTGAATAATGAATATTAATAATGTGCATCCTCTGCAGGCTACTTGTATTCATTTTTTAAGAATCTGTCTCCAATGCCTTGTGGTCTATGATAACATTTGTCCCATATTTTTACGAGAGAACACTATTACATGCTGCAAAACTAATGTAATATGCATTTGGCCTCATGTTTATTCAATTTACATTCATAAGCTTTCATTCCTTTCAGACATGCCCTTCACCAATGGGTCTGTTAAATATGCCTTGGTGTGTTATAGGTTGTTCGCTATGCAGTTTTTAAAGCAGGGTTTTTTTTGTACAGGCTGGCAGTTGTTTGTGTTTGTGTTTGTGTTTGTGTGTGTGTGTCTCTGTGCATGAATAACAAAGGACAGAAAGTGCTGTTGTGTATTTTCAAATCAATCCTGCTTTAGTGAAGCAGCCCTGTGATTCTCAGGGATCTCTTTACAGCTGCTGTTGTTCCAGGAAGGAGTCCCTTTCTCACCTCACTGCAGCCTGTGCACTCAGCAATCAGTGTTAGATTGCAAGTTATGAGGTGCACCGGCTGCTACATTGAAATGAGGCACTGGGCCAAACGCACTGCAGCAGCTTAACAAAAGGGAATAAAAAAGCCTATTTCATTTGATTTGCAGTTGGCTTCTCATGCCAATTAACAGCTTGACACCAGGCCAAATAAGGCAAGGGAGTGAGTTGTATACATGCAGTTTGTATGAGATTTATTTCATTGTCTTGTTTTTCTTGGAAGTTGGAATTGCTTAAACAGATTTGGTGCTTTACTGAATCAATTTTTAAATTATTAATTAATCTTGCTGATCTGAGGAAGACCACATACCCAACACCATACAGTAACATCAGCAATAGGGAAAAATCTTGTTTAGCCTCTCTGTCCTTATCAATGACTTTTATTGGAACCACACACAGATATATTTCATAGCCTGTAGCACTGTAGATGAATAGGTGTGCATAACCATGTAATATCATGGTAATAATAGCATGCTCTTGTAAGGTAACTATTGGTGAAATAAGTATGTCATTACATGTAATGACATACAATAACAAGATGTTCTCAATGACATTTCTGTGTGTTGTAATAAGAGCAGAAACCATGGGTAAATGCATGATTATTACAATGTAATTACATTATTTCATCACGCCATGTACACAAGTGCTACTTCATAACCTTGTGATGGACTCCTGAAATGACACGTTTTCTATGAGTCAATCCCACAACTGAGCGTCTTGTTAGAAAGATGAGATTGAACTAGTCACAGGTAAGGTGAGAGGCGAGTCTTCCTCCTTACACTGGCAACAGGGTCTCTAACCACTGAGCAGATAAATACATGCATGCGTTTCATGCCACATCAGTTCTGCAAAGATTTGTGAACCCATGCTGGGAACTTGAAGTCGCGGTCGTGCTGAGAGAGATGTGTTTCTTCCTTTGTGTCCTCGTTGCTTTACACTTCCAGGAAGATAACAGAGATAGAATTGCTGCAGCATTGCTTCAAAGTGTTTTTGAGAAGCGTTCATTACTGCAGCTTTAGAAACAGTAAATCAGCCCCCTGTTTATTGGCAAAAATGATTACCTTTGCATTTCCTGCAAAGAGAATTGTTATTTATGGTTTTCGTTGTATTGATCCTAAGGGAAACTGCACCATGGGTAAGTTTAGTGCGTCCACACACAGTAATAACTAGGTGACTGTATAAATCTTCAATTGAATTACAAGCTGTAACAGAACCCAATGAACTGAATTTGTAGGTTTTGAAGGACTGTTAATTAAAGGGAAAGAGAATATCATGCAAAGCGTTACATACAGTGCAGTGCTGGAGAGTGAGTTCTCTCAACCAATAAACTGAAGTAAATGCAGAGAACAAATACTATGTAATCTTGTTAGCAGCAGGGTAAGATAATAATGTTGTGTTGTCATAATTGACAAGGCAAGAGCATATTTGCAAAATGAAAACATTTCTGATTCTTTATTTTAGGATTGTGTTCTGTATTTAGCCCCATTTAGTGTCATGAATGTTAATGAGGAGGTTATCAATGTGTTTTTCCTTGCTTTTCGAGATGTCCTGCATGAATGTTCTGTAGTCATCTGCCTTGTGGAGTCTTCTAATACTTGACATAATATCTGTATGATCTATTTTGTTAATGATTCTGATTGCCTGATGTGGATTAGATCACTAGAACTTTCATCCATCGATCGGGAAGCTCCACAGGGCACACAGTAATGTCAGCAATGTCAGAAAACCCCAATAAAACCCTGCGGTCATTGACTGCTGGAGAACGTCTGTAACTAGCACATGAGATTCCAATCAGAGGAGGAACCCATCCAACATACAGAACTCAACATCCCAAACCAACACACAGCACAAACAAACAAGCAAACAGAATCACAGATGTGGTAATGACGGGTTCTCAGGACGGTGCATGTTTTATTGAATGTAAAACACAGTTTTTTTTCCTTTTTCTGTCACATTGTGCTTCAAGATAAAGGCACATCAACCCTGCATCACTCCAAAGACTACATGTGAACAAACTACATCTCTGTCCTCTTATGCATCTTTGGCCTTATTCAGTCACATTTCATTTTGAGAAGTGACATCCTCATTGGAAGTGGCATACAAATACAGCTTTTATATAACTTCTGAATGACTCTTTCTATTGCTTATTAAAACAGTATTAGAATCTCAGCTGTTATTTTATTGAACAGAAATCCTGATTTAATCTGCAACAAGTCAAATCAAACAGGTAACACAATATTCTTTGTGTTTATGATTTGTTTGTGGGCACTTAACTATGAGATTGTAAAATTGTTATTCAGAGTCCCCCAGGAAGATTGAAATATTATTTCTCTGTACAATATATGCTCATCAAAGTGTAGATGCCCCCAGACAAAAACACATGGAGTCATCTGTGCAATTACTTGAGAAGCACCATCTTTTTGAAATCTAGAAATACCGGATATGTTTCTGATGGGCTGTGATTATGAAATGTATTCACAGTTATAACATATTTTTTATCACACTACAGCAGTAACCATAACTTCAGAAAGCTAAAACAGAACCCTAATAAATGGGTGCCATGGGTGCCAGACTTTTCACCGATGTAGAAAACGAGGACAAACTGTCACCAATGGATTTGTCCTCTGTTAACTTTTATAATAACCAGATACCAGAACAAGCCCATCAACTTCCCATCAAGCAGTGAAAAGGCAGAAGTTTCTGCCTACTTCAATTCATGCACATTCCTGTGATTGAACAGAGTTGTGCTACTGGAGAAAACCATTGACACCAACCGAAGACCACATACTGATATTGTGTAACCTGTAATGAGAATTGTTTTTGCAAACAAAGATATAATTATCTTTGAAAAATAAAAGTACAAATTACATCTCATCTCATACAATGTCAGTATTGAATTTCATCTGCAGATAATAGCTTGAAAAAATCCCAATAAAAGAATTATCCTTCAGTATGTTATCGAAGACACAAAAATCAATTTTTGGAAAATAATTTCATTTATTTGAAGAAAGCGGAGCTGATTTATAGAGTGAAAAGTTTTTCTTTATTTTTAAAAGTTGCAAAAATGAGATATTTTGAACATCTGATTTTGTGCTTTTGGAATAGTTTCAGAATTGTGCAAAGTCTACACAAGGCAGCTTATTCATTTGACAGTGATCCGAATAGTAACTGCTCTGAGCTGAACTTCTCGCCTCAATAAACTGGCATGCTGGAGTGCATTGACAAGTGTTATTTTCCTGTTTTTACAGCAGATCATGCATTTTTGCATCACAATCTCTTGCTTTGAAAAGATTGGGACAGAGATTGCAGAGTCTACTCCTACATTTCAGACACAAGGTCATCTACATATCTCAGTTTAATTTTCACTACAAATTGTGTTGTCTTTTAATCTTTGATTAAGTTCAAATCACAACTTATTTTAAAGTCAAATCGAATCGCTGACCTGCTGGTTTATTAATTTTACATTTCACATGACTCCTTCAAATATGCCGTTCATGTGCTTGTTCTGAGTTGCAACTGACAACAAATAGTTTTCAGATCCTAATATCAGTCTGATTTCAATCTACAAAGATCTCCTGTACTGAATATAAAACTCCTGGGTGTATGGAAAGGTCTGGCCCAGAAGGATGGAGGTGCTCCAATCAGGTTTGGTCTCATCAGGGTTACAGCAGGTCTTTCCCAGGACCTGCTCATGCCTGAGCCACACTCCATCTTATACAGACAGCAGCACTTTTTTCTCATGGCTTAAATATAGAATGTAACTAATGTTAAAGATCTGTGGCTTGATATTATCTGTACATGTGCAACAGAAACTAATTGTGATCATACTGCTGACCCCTACTGGAGAGATGAGGTATCAGTCTCTATAACTACACCATCCACTCGATATATCGCGGGCATCAGGGTCCAGTAGAAATCCTCTATGCAACCCGCTTTTTCTAATTTTTTGTATAAAAATCAGCACACCATTCTAATTAGTACTGTGGAGGGTAATTGCTTCTCATCAACTTAAGTCTCCAATTAATTTCATGAATCTTCCTCTCCTTTCTCAAATGCACAAACCGCTGCATTGAAAGAATCAATTCCCAACATAGGAGGTTTGTTGCTAGGGAGCTGACGTCACTGCCCTGTGACTTTTGCTAGTGCATTGATTTAAAAAAAAAACGCTTCAGCAAGTAGATATTTAATTTGCTTTGTGTTATTGTGCAATGTGTCTGTATGTGATAACAGTACAATATTAATGCTTTGTTTTTAATTGTTCTGTATATTTTAGTTTGTGATGTGCAGTACAAAATAAAATGAACAGTAATTCTAAGTGAAATATTGCAGCTAAGGCATGTGCAGTTAGACTGTAAAAATTGGGAGCCAACTCTAGGACCGCGATATATCAGAATCCGCAGTATAGCGAGGGGTGGGTGTACTTGTTAAAATGCACCTGCTCTTTGCATGCAGTGGTCCGGGCACTCTCTGCAGGGCTGGGAGTAGCCGCTTCCTCTGCAGCCTCGTCTATTAAGCATGTTTAACAGTTTATTAAAATGACAGCATGACAACTGTTATGGGATCTGACAGCTTTTAAACAGCAGAGCACCTTCAACTGCAAAGGGTTTGAAATGTAATTTGCCCCGACAGTCCGTGCTTCAGAGTCTGATTTAAATATTCAATGTGACACAAGCTGCTTCTTCAAGGCATCTGGACACATGCTGTATTTATCCTCCTGTCTTGCAGCCATGCAGCAGCATTTTCCATTTCAAAGTCTTGACTTCGCCAGGTTTGCTTGAAAGATCTGCCTCTGGGCGCCCACTCCAGCCTTGTAGAAGATGATGTGTTAGGAGTGCTATTTATTTCTGGTTGGGATATATTTGATTTTAAAGAGAAGGCAAGATAAGAACTACGCTACAGTCTACAATAGCATTGCACACTGATGGTAACAAAGAGATCCAGAAACACATCTACAGCAAGCACTATCTGGCTGGAGCTCATCCTCTATGTGAAACATGACTGCACTTAAAGTGCACTGTTAGCTTGTGTTGTGTGAGACACTGTCCCACCGTTGTTCCTGAGCAATAGGAATTTTTGGAAAGCAAATGCAATTTGCCAATTACGGAAATTAAAATAACTCAAGTGGGATGTGTAATGATCTACAAATAATCTTGGGTACATTGCAGGAATGAGACATGTTTTTAATGATATTTTGTAATTTGCTAAAACACTGTGGAGACAGGATAGTATTTGAGAGGGAGAGGGGGTGTTCTGTCATTAATGAACAGTACATCTAAGACATGTAGAAGGTAAGCGCACTGCGGGAAAGTTACCACCATATGAAATCTTTCTTCTTTTCTTTTATGTGAGAATACTGTAGGGGATTCGATTTCTGTTCCTCTAATTTAAATCAAGCTGGGCTGCAACACAAAGCAATCTTTGAATGCTTTGAACCCCTGCCTGTTAGATGAGAGAACTGTAGCGTAGTTCTTATCTTGCGCAAGTTCTGCGGCTGATATATCATAATGCAATCTCTGGCTCAAAGAATAAAATCAAAAGCCCAAAGGTGCTCAATACAGAAGGAATCTCCTGAGTTTCCTGAAAGCCTGGATGCTGAAGTATTGCTTTGGGACACGAGGGTAGAGAATCTCATAAAGAAACTGCAGGTATATTTATTGATCTATTCTGTAGCGAGGCTCTATCAGTATCATATGAGTTTCTGTATTACAGCAGCGACTGATGGGGCCCTTCGCTTTGCTTTATTATATTTATATCAGAGCTGTTCACTAAAATTGTTTTAATTTAAAAAATAAAAGTGGCAGAGTTAACCACTGTGTTTCAATAAACATCCGGATTCCAGCTTCCCCGTGCCAGGTTTAAGGGTAAAGGGAAAATGGGACTTGCATGATATTGTGAAAAGGGTGACGCTTTAGTTTAATTCAGATGTATTTGGTGCTCAGTTAAATGTCATGCGAATATGCAGTTCACATTGGCAACACCTCCAGACACCATGCGTAACGCTGCATGAGGACAGAGCAGCCTGGAATCGTCATTACCCTTCCACCAGAGTGTTCTCGACAGGAGACAAACATTTCTTCCAAGATTTACAGTAAACATGCTGTGTGTTCCTTTAAATGATATTTTCTTCTACTGTATCGTCTGGCTGCTGGGTTTAGCATAGCCTGTCATGTGATCTCTGTCTCATTTGCTCTCTCCAATGCAGCCCTTCATATCCCTTGTGGACGGATTTTATATATGCTGTTGATTTCATTCATTCCCTTGTGGCCGGATCATATCTATGCTGTTGATTTCATTCATTCCCTTGTGGCCGGATCATATCTATGCTGTTGATTTCATTCATTCCCTTGTGGCCGGATCATATCTATGCTGTTGATTTCATTCATATCCCTTGTGGCCGGATCATATCTATGCTGTTGATTTCATCTGATAAGGATGCATTTTAGGAACAGGGCTTAGTTTATACCTTTCTGCAAGAGAGCTGGTAGATCACAATGGAAATGGTTCTTCTCACTTTTAATGGAGAAAGTGAACCCTGATTTCACATTTCCAGTATTAACATAGCAATGTTAAACCTTACTCAGTGCAGGGAGTGCTGTCTAGTAGATAACTTTTGCTTGAACAAAAGTTATTGTATTTCTTGCTCTTATTGTATTACTTGTATTGTAACACTTGAAATGTATTTGCTTACGATTGTAAGTCGTCCTGGATAAGGGCGTCTGCTAAGAAATAAATAATAACTGACCACCACAGTTTAATGCCCAAATCAATGTGAAATATAACATATTGTTGTAGCTACTTTTAATTGATACCATATAAACCCAGCTAATTTAATGGTCGTAAAACAAGACAATTATGCAACATCTATCCAGCCGTCTTGAGCGCAGTTCACATGAGGTTGAGCAGTCAAATGTTACTTGATAAGGAAAGTAACTGTGCCTGCAGATGCTGCTGTAGGGTCCTGGCTGTGTCAGTGAGGTGCTTTGTTAAGTGGGTACACTGATCTCTTGTGGCAGGCTTGGTTTTTAGCAGCCCTGCTGTATTGGGTGAATGTGAACGCTGCTCTAGCACTTGAGCTGACATTCCTGTACGTGGCAAAGAAATCGATTAGTCAGCCAGAAAAATAAAACAAGATGCCATGATCACCATGCCTGGCAATGTGCACATTATAATTATTATTATTATTAATTTCTTAGCAGACGCCCTTATCCAGGGCGACTTACAATTGTTACAAGATTTCACATTATACAAATATCACATTATTTTTACATACAATTACCCATTTATACAGTTGGGTTTTTATTGGAGCAATCTAGATAAAGTACCTTGCTCAAGGATACAACAGCAGTGTCCCCCACTGAGGATTGAACCCACAACCCTCCGGTCAAGAGTCCAGAGCCCTAACCACTACTCCACACTGCTGCCCACTGCTTGAACAGTTAAACTGGCTGTTTGGTGCTAAAGTGCTGCTGACACCAAATACTGTACCTTTGAAAGAAGCGCATATAAACATGAAAAACAGATTGAGTCCAAAAAAACAACCAAGAATGATATCCACAATAACATAACAATACTTTTGTAAACCCTCCGTGAATGTAGTTCTGTGAAAACATGCTGACTCAGCACTGCTCTATCGAAACATGTTTGTTCAGAATGGTCATTTTTAAGGGTCGGGTTGCAGAGAAGTTGTCCCCACCTACAATGGCCTTGTAGACACTCAATTCTTCCAGCAGTGCATTATGGGAGTTTCTCTTCCTCGTGTGGCATGGATATGATAGAGAACTTGAACAGATCAACACAGATCAGAGACGGCCAGCGTGTGAACTTGAACAGATCAACACAGATCAGAGACGGCCAGCGTGTGAACTTGAACAGATCAACACAGATCAGAGCCGTCCAGCGTGTGAGCTTGAACAGATCAACACAGATCAGAGCCATCCAGCCTGTGAACTTGAACAGATCAACACAGATCAGAGACGGCCAGCATGTGAACTTGAACAGATCAACACAGATCAGAGCTGGCCAGCGTGTGAACTTGAACAGATCAACACAGATCAGAGCCGTCCAGCGTGTGAGCTTGAACAGATCAACACAGATCAGAGCCATCCAGCCTGTGAACTTGAACAGATCAACACAGATCAGAGACGGCCAGCATGTGAACTTGAACAGATCAACACAGATAAGAGCTGGCCAGCGTGTGAACTTGAACAGATCAACACTGATCTCCCACTGATACCCAAAAAAGACCATTTAGTACTAAATAAAGTCATTTCAATGTACTGGTACTCTCGTCCCTGTATTCCACGTGTCTATTAGGCTATATCCCACTTTGCTTTCTCGTTGGGTAACTTCCTCCATCAGAGTGGCCATGTCTACTGACCATGCTGATTGATTCTGATGAAGTGAAAGGAACAGAACAAGGAGGCTAATGCATTCAAACGGGGGTGGCTTAAAAAAACATGTTTCTGATCTATTATTATTAGTATTATTGTTAGTATTAGTAGTAGTAGCAGTAGTAGTAGTATTGTAGTTGTTGTTGTCTTATAACTATTTCAGTTTCAGGCACTGATATTATATTACAGGTCTCTTTTTGCACAAGTTCAGTATATTTTATTTTAACAAGTGGATGAATTGTATTTGATTTAAAGGAAGGTTCACATGTCAGTTGTTGTTTTCTCAATTCCTTTCCACTGTTAAGCAGTTTAACCACTTTCCTCTGCATGGATCACAGATGGAACAGTAACCGTTTCATTCACAATTCTTTTAATGGCATTTTAATGCAAGAGTGCTGCTAAAAGGGAAATGTATGCCAATGTATCACCCTGACGTCTTTGTCACACTTAGCAAGAATAAGAGACTGTGTTTAGCATACACACAATGCAAACTCGAATAAATAGCAATGGCATGTTATATTACCAGAAACTGCTATGTTTGGTGCAGTCATTCGCCTCTGCTGGTGGAAGTCAAATAAGGTTACCAGCATAATGTGTGTTGCTTGAAGTTCCAGGCAAATACAGAATACATTATCTTGTGGTGCTTTGATTCTCAGGAGAAAAGACTTGACAGTTTGAATGTAGGAGGGCATTATCTGTGCATTGACATTCATGTTAGCTTTCCTTTGGCATATATGATTCTGGCATTGTTTATTTGTTTATGTCATGTATAGAAACCATATTTATTGGTCCCAAGTCATTCTCAAAAAGAAATTGCATTTGTCAGATAAGAGAAAATGACAGGTCAAAGACATTATGTATGTGTAGATATCTTATACAAGGCAAATGTACTGTAGCTTTGCTTGAAATAATTCAGTCCCCCAAGGCACAGTCTTGAGAATAGTGATATTTGTATTGGTGATTATGGAGTGTGATACAGAGGAGTCATTCGGCCGGGAACCCGCTCCATGGCTGGACGAGGCAATAACCTCCAAGGGGAAATTGAGGCATGGGAATTGATTGCGCTTCAGGAGGGGGGAGTGGCTGGTTTATTTCGAGTCTCCTGATTGGTTAGTAGATGAGGTAATGAGTGTGGGGAGAGTCCTCCTAAACCTCTAAACTTTGATTTCGTCACTTGGTGTGTTTATTTCTTAACTTTTGTAAAAAAAAATAAATTAGTTTCAGGAAGGCATTCCAAAATAAAATAATATAAGAAATTACTAAAAAATATATACTTAAAAAAAGCTTGCCTTAAAAATAATTGATGTGAACAAGTGCAGATTTGATAATATCCTTGTACAAAATTCATCGTATATTTAGACTGTTTTTTTTTTTTTTTATCTCTGATACAACCCACTTTCCTGAGCGATGCAGATTGCAAGTTTTTCAGGCCGTAAGAAGAGTGTTTCATTAGCTAAAAATGATGCTTTGTTAATCTTAATTACTTTGTGCTTCAATGCAGTTCGAAACAGATTGAGATGCATAAAGGAAACATTAAAATGTGTTTCCCTGTAGAATGGATGGAGATGTTATTTCTGTCGTTTTAATCAGTAATAATCCTTGTGAAGATCATGAATGTCACCCAACAGCCTCGTTCTAATCAAGCAGTTTTTATGGTTATGTGCTACATTTTACATTCAGCACGGTTGGGTTGACAGTGTTGTAATAGTCTAATCAACTCTGAGATCATCGGACATACAAACATTGCTTCTCCCTTCATCCATTCAACCAGACATATGATGGCGAGAATTAAATTAGCAATGGGTATCAAGCTCCCATTTTCTGAAAGTAATCTTGATTTACTTTTGTTTTTCGATTTATGCCAATCCTGAAGGTCGCATGTCCAATCCTCTTTATATGTTTTGCAGCAAAATAACTTCGAGAGCACCTTTAACAGTACAGAGACAAGCTGAAGTCACTCTTCAGTCAATGTTATTGAAGGGGTAAGAAGCTTGACCCCTGAACACATTCTACAGTACATGTATACAAGGAGTGTGGGGATGTGGGGTCCAGATACCCCACCGTAAACTGTTAAAACCCCACAGCAAATTCGGACAAATGACAACCCACAAGAATAATACTTTGTAAATATGACTACTTCAGTTTACTAAGTCACTCTGTTGAAGCAATGCCTCATTATAGTAGCCTCTATTTGACTTATAGAAATGAGATTTTTATACATCACACCTGGGCCCAATGCTTTCCAGCTTTGCATTTATGACTTCATCAGTACTGAGTAATGAATGTGTTTGAACATTCATACCGGGGATCCAGGGAGCAGTGTATTCTAACAGAATGTTGGGTACTGCAGTGCAACACCAGTAATTGTCAGGATTCCTCACTTTCTGGATCAGCAAGAAAGTGCAGTTTTGTTGCAATCAGGTTTATCCTGGGTTGATATTTCATTACAGACTTGGCAATCAATCAAGAACGTTTCTGCAATTCAGCTTCATCACAAGGCAGCCGACTTCCCAACAATCAAGTAATTCTATTAAAAAAAAAGACTGGCTCAATTTGCATTGACAAGTAGAAAGTGAACAGATGTATAAAACATTTACCAGAGGTTTGGGTTTACATGTGAATGGAACAATATGTATGGATGTATTATTGTTGTGTTTTGTCCCTCTGTTCTTTTGAAATTAACAAATGTTGCCTGAATGGAATATGATGACTGTATTTGAGGGCCTGATAGAATTAAACCTATGTGAAAAATACACACGCCATCACAACTGCTGGCACTGATGTTTTTGAACTGACACAAATCTCATTGCTTTGGGTGTCGCTGTGCATGAATTAGCTTCCATAATTTACAACCGCTGACAAAGCATTGTGTGCTGTTTCTCACACGCCCTGTGCTTTATGGCATTCATGAAACACACAGAGTGAATGTCACTGTTTGTTGCTAAAACAAATCTCGGTGTAAATCATATGGGGTTTTTTTGTGTGTTTTTTTTTTTTTTTGTGTGTGTGTGTGTTTTTTTAAATTTTAAATTAAATAAGTCAGACTACTGCATGTTCATTTGAAATGTTATTCCTGGTGCACCTATTCTGTTGACTTGCCCAAACTTTTTTTTTTTCTTGATAGAGAATTGAAGAATGTTTAAAATAGCTCTTATGAACAGGATTGTGATTCCTTAAGCATATAATTAGAAGAGTAATGATGTATCTAATCACACATCTGGTGACCACATAGCACCTACTAAACCACTCATAAATTATCATGCAATGTCTCCAAATGAGCCATCCATCAATGCTGACAGGTAACATGTTATCTGGTTTATAAATAGCTCTCGAGTTGAGGGTAATAATGAATCTGAACTGTGTATTGAATACAGATCCTCTGACTGTTAATCATTGTGTCTTTTATCCTGTGTTTAGGCGTTGTAACAATATCAGAGGCATCACTTTTCATTTTAGGGATCATTTTATATACAGCTGGGATTTGCCAAAAGAAAATGATATCTCGCTCCCTCTTAATTTCAGGATGCAATTAGGATCCATTATGTATTAGAGCCAGCAAGATTAGATGAAGCTAAAGAGATTACCTTTTGTTTTTCTTTGATAATAGCTTTTCTTTCCCTGGAAATCTAATCATCCAGCATGGTAGAGTTAATCGACACAGGAATTCGGGTCTGAATTTTACTGCAGCTAAACTACATCAGCTAATAGCAGCATGCATAACGATGCTGATCCCAGCATGCCGTGCTGTTCTGCTTCTTTGCATAGCGAGACCTAAACAAGAGTCTTAAACTGTACAGAAGCAGGGCTTAAAACCTCCGCCTGGAAACATACTCCACTGTGGAGCTCCTTATACTTTTAAGCAGGAGGGACAAAGTTGGTTCATTTAATAAAGTTGATTTGAATTATGTGGTGGGTGTACCATTAACCAGTACATTTAAGTGCAGCAAATACTTCATAAACATTGTAGTTGCAGTAAGGCCAGTAATTAGTAAAAAGTAGAAATGTAATATCATATATTTCATTAAAGAAACCTTTAGAATACCAATCAAAAAATGTACAGATTGTTAATTAGGAACTGAGCTAGCGGGGTTTGTTCTTGTAAACACGTTTTGAACATGTCTTCCTTTGATTTATGTATTTGAAACCTATACATGATATCATGTTGCTTCCTATTGCATGGCACCCTGCACTCATAAGCCCCCACCTCAAGCTGCATTGCTGGGAGGGGAATATTTTTCAGAGCGTTTCTTTAACCGTTGAGTGATCACCCTCTATTTAGAACCTGTCAAACCATCATCCGAATTAGCAGATATCCCCTTTAAAAAGGTCACAGTTAATTGGCTGTCATGATTCATTACAATTCTGGCCCGATAATAAATCTATCCAGCATGGAAACACTTTGATAGAGTGAGTTTACCCAGCTATCTCATTGGAACAACTTCTAAAATATATAGATAGCACCAATAGGCTTGTTACATGTGCTGGAGTACAGTATACAGAGTACAGAAAACTGTCATCTATTCTCATATCTACCCTTATGAAAAGGTGGTAGTCATATGTGACATTGTAAAATGTACAAAAGTAGTGAGAGCATGGCAAAGCATCGCGACGTATTGTGCAGCATTAGTGCTTCTGAAGCACGGTAACAATAACAATAGAGCAGTAACTATGCTGTGCTGTAAGTAACTACAATAGGAGCGATACATTCGCTGGAATTCTCTTGTTTCTGAGGCCTGTACTGTAAAAGTTATTAAAATGCCTTGTATTGGCATGCCTGGTTCGTTTTGCCTGTTTAGTGGGGTTGTCGCGTCTGGAGCGCTGTAACGAAAGGCAGTTTACATTCGATTTTTACGACCTTGGCTTCTATATCAGCCTGCGGTGTTGACAGGGTTAACTAGCAGTCATTTAAGGTAGTGCATTTCAAAGTTTCCAGAGGCCATTCAAAGAAGAGCAGTTTCAGCCGTGCATGTAATTGAAGGCTGCACAGAGAATGTTGTAAAAGGTTACACGTGGCATGTGAAGAAGCCTGCGCCTTCCCTTCCAGTGGCAAGGGTTTTTCAGCTTGTTTGTTTAGTCTTGAGGGAAGGGAATCAGGGAATCTGAGCGATCTTTCAAACTTTCCAATTAAAGACACCTCTTGGAGAATGCATACCTGACATTACAGTACTCTGTGCCTTCTCGACTAAAGCAATTACTATAAATCACAGCTAGCAAGCTGATTGCAAATCTGGAACCGCATTCAGCCGCCCACAAGCTGAACAAAACACCCTGACACCAGAATCCAAAAGAACTTGTGCATAATAAATACATTCAGCTATATGATGCCAATTCAGTGCTGTGTAAAAGGGCCTGCCCACAGCCTCAATCATTTACTGGCTGCCATTGCTGCTTCACTCAAGGGCAAATCACTTCCAGAGTGTGCCTAGTAACATTGAATGGAAAATATAAGCCTATAATAGAAGTATGTATTTGTTAACGTTACATATATAGTGCAGCAGACATTTTGTTCAGAGTTTGTCAACAGAAGCATCTCAGGACACAATACCCAGAAGGCTTTTCTTCTCTGACTCCACGCACAGGCATCTTCAGGCACTCCAGGACAATGACAGAGGGCCGGCCTGATACCAGGCAGAGCATATGTTTTTCCTCCTCTAGGTTCTTTCCGCTACACCGAGCAGAATAAATGACGTTTTTCAGAGGGCGATGTTCATATTATCCTGACAAGGACCTGTATATAAGCTTGTGTTGTATCTGTGTGGTTTGCAGAAGCTGGCACCACTTTGCCTGCAGTGATACCTGTTTTGAATGTTACATCAGTACACTGTAAGCGCTACCCTGGCACATTGTTTTGGCTGTTTGAGTCTTGCCGTCACTCCCCCTACACTTACTACCCACGTCAGTTAAATAATTTGCCGCATATACTGTATATGTCAAGGTTCGTGGTTCTGTGGTACTACTGTGAACTTCACAAAGAGATACAATCTTAAGCCACCATGAAATAAAAATTCTGTATTTATGAGGACTTTCACTGAGAACAAGGTGAGGTCCTGCACCCAAGGTTGAAAGAGCCTGTGGTTGAGCTACTAAAATGATTAGTATAAAATAATCTGCCGCATTCACAGAGTGCTTCATGTAATTCATTTCACAAGAGAACCCAGCCCATCATTAAACTGTTCTGTAGGGTCTGCATACAGCCTAAAACTACAATTATAACTCCTTCTAGTTCTCCTAATGTTCAGGTGTATAAAGTCTAGTGGTATTTTTTAAAACTGAAAATAGCAGCATTGCTCTTGCTTCTGGAGTTAATGGACATTGTGTCAAATGAAGTAGTATTATACATATAGGGGGAAATGCCTGAGATTAGGGGAGTCCAAAATCCACTTTAAGTGTTGAAAATCTAATAATCTGTGACAGTAAACCATCGTGTTTAAAGTGTCAGTGTGTATCTCTTATTGCAAAGAGGTAGTAGTTTCAGTGCAAAGTCATGCTAAAATGTTTCATTGTCAGATAATCATTTTGAGATCATTTTGAATCACTATAAACATGTTCAGCTATTCTCCTTTTCTTACAAACAAATACAACTCTTACTGTACTTAACTGTACAATGCATATCTTTTCTAAATCTTGAAATGCTTGTATTTGGAAATGAAGCAAAACATTGAGTTGATTGGATTGGATAAAAGTATGCAGAAGATAAGCTTTAATATCCTCTAACTCAAAGCACTCGGATATAGAACAGTCCATGTCTTTTCAGAGGGGGATGATAGTTATTTCTGCTGCTGGAAAAATATTCAAAATCCTTTAATTGTATCATCAATGTATTAATCTTCACTGTACAATACACCTAAAAAATCCACTACAACTGCTGCAATACATGTCCTGACCTGAAGGTTAAAGATACATTATGAACAATCAGTAATATATGAATACTTATATTCTTATATACTTATATTATAACAACAGTAATACATGGTTGTCAATAATAATAGTCTATATCAACACAACCTGAAATGAAGCATTCTATGAAATCTTCTAATTACGTTAGGCCAGGGCATGAGGCTTTGCACCAGTGGCATTTCATTGATACATGTCTGCAGATGCTTATTAATAAATAAAACGAAGAGGCTCTATCTCACACACAGAGAATTCCCCCCGGGTCTTCACATTCCAAGCAGCCATATGCTTCCACACACAAAGCATGTTCTACTGACTTCTGCATACAGAGACAACGGAAGCAGCTGTTTGGAAGTTCCAGCAAAGTGGGGCACAATCTGTTTTAATCCTGTAAAGTACAAGTTTTTTTGGCTGTGAATTTGATTCTAATATATCCCCTTTAAAGTTTGAATGAACATCTTTGACGATTATTGGTAGATCTGTGGGACAGGGCTTTTAGTAATTGAGGTTTGTGTTAGAATACGAGGCAGTGGGCCAGCACTTATTTAGTTGGAATTAAATAACCATATGAATTCAGCCAATGAATAGGTATGGATTAGATTCTTCAGTTTAAAAGACATTTAGTCTTTTGAAGGTTGATTGGGGAATCTAGCCTTGTTTACTGCCTGTATACTGTAAAGCCTGGAGTGGAGCTTTTTAAAGTCTACGAATGACAGCTGAGAGATTTTTGAGAATGTAGTATACAAATGTAACTCTAAACATTGCATAATTTTAAATCCAACAAACAACTTACAGTATTTATGAGTTTCAGTAGAGTAACAAGGAATTGAATCATACAATCTTAATGAACTGTGCATTTTAATTGCATTAAAACAAGGTTGATTTGGAGTTTTACAGCATGTCTTCATTAGCACTAAGCACTGAAATTATATATATATATATATATATATATATATATATATATATATATATATATATATATATATATATATATATATTACACATATACACACACTAATAAAATGGGAACAAGTGCATCAGTTCATTTAAATAGTATGTTTATGGGCATGATTCCGTGCTCGTGTTTTGGTTCTTTTTTTCAATTCAAGATGTTCAGGTTTGCTTTAAATAAATATGAATATGCATGCATGCTAATTTTAGATTGACAAATCAATTATATTCAGACGGAGCCTCGAGTGAATAAGCAAACTTCAGTGTCCCCGGGAACTGTAATAGCTGCAAATAATCCACATATTAAATTCTGAAATTGTTCCATATTAAATCCTTAATGATTCTCATTTATAAAACGTTGAATCACAAAATCCTGGTCAAGCCAGCCATTATGGTTGGGGTAAGTGATAAATAACCTGTTTAATTGTCATTTTTAATGTCTGTCCAATTTGCATCAAACAACTTAACAATCATTAGCCATCAGGATAATTAGGCGCTATGATAACAGTTGGCATATTTTATTTTTTAATTCTGATAAATATTCATTGTTCTGCTCACTGGATACAGCGGAAGAACAGGAGTCAGTATACAATTGCTAGAAAGAAAACGCGGCAGGCTTTGCCAGTGATCACTTTCCAGTCCATGGAACACAGAAGAGCCAGGACTCATTGTGTGGCACACTCCAAAACAAAAGCAAGCTCTGAACAAAAAGAATGGGCTCTCATATACCGGACCACAGAAGAGCCAGGACTCAGTGTGCCTGCACACTCCAAAACAAAAGCAAGCTCTGAACAAAAAGAATGGGCTCTCATATACCGGACCACAGAAGAGCCAGGACTCAGTGTGCCTGCACACTCCAAAACAAAAGCAAGCTCTTATATACTGGACACTTCACACTGCTTAGCAACAGATATTATGCATATTCAATTAATCTGGCCAGACAGGGCTTTTCAACCATTTCGTGGTTAATGTTTACAGCAGTTATGTATTTTTTTTTTATTTCAGTGTTCACTCACTCAACATGCCATGACGAAATGGCCCAGCATTTGCATGTTATAATTGTTTATCTGAAGTGGTGTGAAAAGCAGCTGATCTGTTATATGTGGTTATATACTACATATCTATAAACATGTCATTACAATGCTGTTACCAGTTACCTATTACTATTAGACATAGTCAAACTGATGCTTTGGGTAACTGCACAAGAACAAGGAAAGATGGCCCCATTATTTATTTTAAAAAAAAATACAAAAAGGATAATATTATCTATAAAGACATACTTTAGCAACTTTTTATGTTTTAAAAAAACAGAAACTAGAACATCTTTTTGTCTCCTTTAGAAATAATGATGGGAAGCAGACAGAGTACCTGTTAGAGTTGCATTAGCCTGATAGTCTGTTTATACTTCCAGTGGATACATCAGTGAGATTTATGGCACCCTACCATTTAGTCCTTTTTAGGTCTTAGAAATTCACAAACTTCCATCTCAGCCCATATTTCTTAACAAGGGTAATGTATGAGGGATGACAGGATGTGCTTTTACCATCATAAAGTAACAGGTGGTAAACATATGGCTTAATGTGCATCTTTTGGCAGGTTTAATGTGCTGAATTGATCTGAAAGAGTTATACACTGTTTTTGCCCAATGCATTTTTATACTTTAATAAAAAAAAAAAACAGATGTGATTGATGAAAGCAAGTAATAGGAAATATTTACATGTTATACACGCTACAAAAATAAATCAAGGCAATAAACTCAATTTAGTCAATGAAAACCCAATTCAGTTTATACAACAGAGACATCTCCCATAATCCCGGTGTTATATATATATATATATATATATATATATATATATATATATATATATATATATATATATATATATATATATATTTAATGAAAGTTACGCAGTACAAAACTTTTGGAAAGTACCGTTTATTACTTCCGCCAGCTGTAAATTCACTTTGTAAAGTAAAGAAACTTGAGATGCAGACAGTCAGAAAGGGATAAGTACGAGCTGGCATCTGCTAAACAGCCTGTCACTCCCACTCCCACTCCCCTCATCCTACCTGCCTCTGGTTGTTTTGTGACCATATTGCACGCTGCCAATCATGTCTGCCTTGCTTAAGCTGCCATTCGAAGAGGCAGCCCCTTCCTGTTCTACTCCACAGATCCGGTCTGTTAATCTCACGACTTCAGTCACAGACACTGCGTGCCAATGAGAGGCCCTAGCAACACTTTTAGATCCCTTGGTTCACGTGATGGACTCTTGAAAACCCATTTAAAAGTAATACAGATGTGTGTCACCTTGTGTTTAGTTTTTTTGTTCTTCAAATTAAAACATGCAACACCCAGTGAATTAAAATACACTTCTTTTAAACAGAAAGTAAACGTTGCTTTGGGATGTTGAGACACAGAAATCCTCTTAACAGGGTGATTCTTATGCTGCCCTCAGTAATTGTTTATTCTGCTTATAGTGGGCACCGCTGCAAAATGAAATACATGCTACAAATACCTATGTGTGTTTTCATTATATATCTGTCCCAAGAAAAGAAAGGAAATATCACAGCTCACCTCATCTTCTGTGCCTGTCTCCTTCTTGCACTGTTTATATCAGCTCTGTTAGTACTTTATATTGAGTATAGTTCTACATCGTCGCTTTCTGTGTTTTTATCTTAGTTTCTTTTTTTTGTATTCCCCTAATTTATAACAATTACAGCAATACAATTTGCAGGCAGGTTTACAATGAGCTGTGCAGCTGGAATCAACCGATCATAGCAGAACTTTTATTTTGGTTTAATATGTTTATAAGAAAGCATGCTGTTGATTTGTTTATCAGAGGAGATTAGTAATATTGATAAGTAAGATATAATAATTGCTTGTAATTACACTGAGCCGTTTTTTTTACATACCTGGCGTAAACAGCTGGTCATATTAATTTCACACATGAAATAAAAAGCTAAATGCGCAGCGACTTTGAACTGCAATCAGTGACAACAGAGAGCAGCAAACAATTCAGCTGATTATAAGCTGAATATAGATAATATTCTGCAGATGCTAGTTTGTTTTTGTGTGTGCAGTTAATTGTTATTGAAAAGCTGAATCCACCTTCCATCTGCTTACAAAAAAACAACAACTCCTGCCTTTTAAACTAAAGCTGTGAGTTCCTGTGTGTGTAACTGGAAAGAGGTTCAGACGTGCAGCAGTGAGAATGCTGGTACAGCAACCTACTGTGGAATTGTGGTTGCAAAGCAAAATGAACCCTTTGTGTTCAGATGTTGAGACTCTTCTCTGATGAAACCAGCAAGCAAAACATCTCCACGTCCACACCTTTAACTGAGCTCCCCCTGTCATCATGTGTTTTCCTAATCGCACATCTCAGGAGTGCGCACCAACAAATTACCCAAAGACATGCATTTGCATACATTTATACTGAGGGTTGGCAACTCATCTGTGACTCCAGATGCAGGTTGTTTTTTTGCAAGGGCCATTACCTATCCAGCCTTGTTCCAGCAGAGCCCCTACAGCAAGGGGGCACAAATCCGTTCCTCACGGGTCCTCCAGGTTTTAGAGGTATCATTAAATAATCAATTAGGACCCGGAAAGAGTTAGTAATTTACAGTACAGGTGAAGATCCACCAGAAGGGCCCAAGATCTCGAGAGCCTGAATTGTGAACTCCTGCCCTACAGAATGGATTGTCCTTTTTGTTTGTTTGTTTGTTTGTTTGTTTGTTTGTTTGTTTGTTTTATTCCAGTTATTGTGTGGATGTGAATGGAATAAGTAACGCCTCCTAGCTGAACTCTCAGTCTGTTACTGCTGCCTTGTGTACACTGGAATACAATGCAGATTTAAACAGCATATTTGGAAGCTGGTGGGACTAAATCCTGGACTCTTAACAGATGGAAGTGGAATGGGACAGCCTCCAGTTTCTGTACAATAGATATACAGACAGATAGAAAGATAGTCATCATAGTAAGTTTTGCAAAGAGCTCCCTGACAATTTTTTTCTTATTGAAATCAGGACACTTGGCAGGCAGTCACGCGGCAGTGTCCTGGTGCTGGTTAACTACAGAGACCCCTGCTGGCAATGTGTGAGGGGAAAAAGATATAAAAGAGAGGATTGTGCGCGCTGTTTAAGACTTTGATCAATGCACACCCGAACATTGAATACTGTTAAAGAATAGTGGCGAGCAAGCAGTATGGAACGAAAGCCGTGCACAGGGAGCTGTGCAGGATGGATTTGTACCAAGTGCTGAGAGCTGGGCCCCCTTTCTAATCTAAAATGACATTTAAGACAATTCATTTTGCTTTTAATCTCAGGTTTAATGCATACAGTACAGTGGTGGCACATAAATGTATTTCTAACCTTTGCAGTATTAGAATGACAAAAAGATGGTAATGATACTGTGGAGTATACTGTATCACTAAATCCCTCTTGCAAAAGCTTTCAGATAATTATAGCCCTTCTATTTTTGGCTTTCTGACAAATATTGCTTAATGGAGCTTGAGAGTGTCCTCAATAGTTGAGCTGTCAGTCATCATTTAATGTTCCAGAAAGTTGTGATTCTTGGTAAATTTGTTCTCTTTATTATTCCATTGAGAATTTGAATAACACATAGAGGCACACGGGCCACCATCTGCTACACCAACTATCGCAACTGTCACTTAGCAACTGCCAAGAGTTCTGCTGAATCCCCTCTCTCATCGAGACTCATTTGTACAGAGCAGGATATGTGATCAAGGTTCAGAACTCTTTAACACAGCCCTCTCCACTCAGGTGAAAGTCATGCAGTATTATTGTGACTCTGAGTGCAATGGTAAGGCAGCCCCTTTGTGATGCCACTGACTGACAGATTCTGAACCGCTTGCTCTGGCAGTACCTCAAGAAACAATCCCCCCCTGTGATTCTGGAATCTGCTTACGGCAGGGTGTCCAAGATTCACCCCGCTGTGCTCAGCCCTCTAGCTGTTTTCTATTTGCCTCTGAGTGCACACAATCTGGCGGCTCCATCCTCAGCCCATTTTTGCTTACTGGCTCTCTAAATCCAGAAGAAATAAAGCCTTACTGTTCAACACAGTTATTACCAGACAAGTCCAACTTTTCATAAAGTGTGATAGCTTCATAAGTAATGATTCCAGACCAGACCAGTAAATGGGGCTGTATTCCAAGTAAGATTGCAAGAATGAAAATGTCAGATTCAAGCTCTTTAAATGTTATAAAACAAAGCAACATCAGGACAATGGCTGGATGTGAATCGATAGGGTGTAAACAGTATTGTGGAAATGTACGGAGAAAACCCACTTCCGACTGTCGGAATTCAGATTATGTTCCCAACAGAAACTCACACAGACTCGGCTCTGTTACACTCTGGTTACTGTTTGAGATCTTTGGAGGGGAAGAAAACTGCTTTGACCTTGATCAGCATAGCAGCTTTATAAATCAAAAATCTAACAGTTCATCCAAGCAGCGCCAAAAGTACCAGGCAGTAAGCCAGAGAGTTCTCTCTGCGGAGGACAACATTGTTACACAGGGAGACAAAAAAGAACAAAAGACATTTTTGGCTTAGCGATAGCTGCTTAACAGCCTGAGGGTGAGATTTTGTCAGCACCCTGAAAGAAGGTTTTCAGCAAGACATTTATGCAGGGTTACATTGCTGTAATGGGACTCTGTACTTGTGCATATCCGCTGCACACAGTATGCTCCTCTGAAATAGGGATACGTTTCTCTTGTTTTCAGTAGAACTCATAAGTTCAAGATAGCATTAAATTAGATACTCTGTAATTGTTATTCCTTGACCCTAACCCCTAACCCCTAAACCCCAACCCCCAACCCTACCACAGTGATCCCCCAATGCCAGGTTCATCAGCTGTCTGCTTCAAAAAGGAAAGATGCAGAATTAGGATGACAGGTAGTGAATTCACAATAATCCATCCTGTCTGTAAAAAATATAGCTGACACAATAATGTACTGGAAAATAAATGTGTGCCATTTTGTTTTGCAAGGTCAACCACCACTTGCTAGTGTCAATGTGGCGGCCTGCACGTCCAGGAAAGCAGGACACTCTGTCAGCAGCTGACTGCCTTCCATGCAGGGTACATGAATATCTGAATTATAACAAGCGTCACAAAGGACGAAGCATGGGAAATCAAATCCTCTCTTTTTATCGCTTCATCTTTTGTGTGTATATGATCTAGCTCTCAAGATGGGTTATTGCTGTAGATGTATTGCATTATACCATACCCGTTCTTGAACATTGCAAGCATTTCTCAAGGTCTGGTAATACAGTCTATACAGCTGGATCTTTGCCTTTGATGCTGATGTCTTTTCAATCAAATCAATCAGATATGACAGTCGGTTCATAGCTTAACTGTACAATAGCTTTAACTCTTTGTGTTTTGTGTGAGTGTGATTTCAAGGTTCCACTGGCAATGTGTCTGAGCAGAAGGTCATGAAAATGAGCATTGTTTGAGTATGTCACATTTACCAATGCCTCCCTATTCCTTCAACCTATTCCTGCTGTAGCTGACTTGCTGCTTCGTAACTTATTGCAGTGGCACTTCAAAGCCCTGTCATATTTCTCACTTGCCCTTTAAATAATGACGCTGACTTAATATGCACTTCATGAAGTTGCACCTCATTGGTTAAATTTATATACCAGCAATGTCACTGCCCATTAACAGATTGATCGTTTAAAACTGTGCCGTAATCTGTACATCAGCAGCAACTAGAGCTAATGAATAGTAATGATGAATGGAATGGAACATGATGCAGGCTGTCTTATATAGTGTAAACAGAATATACCGTATAGAAACAGAACTGTCCCTAGAGTTTAAACCCTGGCCACTCTGTGAGCGAGCTCAGAGAATGGAATTGATTGTAACAGACTGTAACCCCTAACCAACATTGTACTATAATGCTATAGATATCAGATTCTATTATGTATGATAAAGGTTCTCCATAAAGCCTTGGTTACATATGGGAATCCCGGATAGATTTATTGTTCCGGGTCCTACTGTTACAATGCCAGGAAAGGCAGTGATTAACTCCCAGCTGTCTGTCTAGCTTTGTGATAACAACCTGCAATAATAAATGAGAGAATATGTTTCACAGGACAGGTCTGATGAATGCTTATTAATTAAGCATATTCCCTGGGGCAATGCAATAATCAAGACAAGATGGTGGTGCTATTTTATATATTGTTCCCCTTGTGTGTGTTGTTAACCCTAACCCTAACCCTAACCCTAACCCTTTCTTATCCATTACTCTCAGACCTCAGCTGCTGAAGACCTAGGATATGTGGAGATGTGTCAGCTTGCTTCTCAGCCTTTGGCTTGATGTGTTTTCTCTGGGCACCTGACGATCGCTCCCTGACATAAAAAAGCAATCCGATACAAACCTGTCACAAACTGCTTGGCAGATGTTTTGGGAAGGAAAGCATTTCCCATAAGCTGCCCTTTGATCGGGTGCGCTTGGATCAGGGCAATACAAGATGTGTTGAGAGGCTTTAGAGAAAGGTTATGCTCCTCAATTCCAGATGAATGTTTCTCCATGTTGACACCTCAGTGGTTTGTGTTTATTCATTCAATAAGAAGTTCACACTATAAGGGAAGACATGAATGCCCACATTGCTTATATAAGAATGGGCAGCAGTTACATTTCCTAACAAAACAGGGTAACACTTTACACTGTGTCTCTAATGACTATGTATTTACACAGTAGTTACTTAATAAATACATGTGTACTTGGGGAGAGGTTAGAAGGACAGCAACTGAGACACAAGAGACCCCGGCACAGTCTTCTTGCAAGGTGGCACTCTCTGTCCATGCTAGGCAATGACCTTGACAGCCTTTTATTCTGTGCTTCACTTTCATTGTGAACTATAAAAAGCACACAAGCAATATTGTAGACAACTTATAAAATCTGAGCTGACTGGAAAAAGATGCACTATAGATAATATTCTGCAGATGCCTTTCTCTGAATGACACAGCTAGCCCTGAGCGTTTACCTTTATTTATATAACTTTGGAAGGTAACAGTGAAGCCATGCTTTATGAATGTGCAAGAGCCGTGGAGAAGAACAACAAATACATTTAATTAATTAGAATCGCTCCAAACTCCCATTGTTCATTCCAGAGCTAGGCAATATCCTAGCTCAGTAATATTAACTCTGAGTAATGATTGGAAACAAACAAACCAATGAAATGATCACTCCTTTCCTCAGACTTGTGTTAATAGACAAGCAACACAAGCAGGTTTCAAAACAAACAATAACATATATACTGTGTGTGTATATATATATACATTGTTTTTTTAATTATAAGAACACAGATAGATGTCTTCTAAAACGAACTCAAACTGAACAAGCCCATATCCTGGTTATTGTGGGTAAATTACAGGGTTATTAAAACAGAAATACTTTTTTTTTTTATGTATAGTTTTTTTGTTTGTTTTTTTTAGATAGTTACTTTCCTGCCAAGCTAAATTAATCCTAAAAGCAGGCGGAGGGGGGAGGGGGGGCAATAAATATTGTGTATTTCAAGCTGTCGATTGCAGCTTTTTAAAGACTCAAATGAAGGCTTCTTTGTCACCCCATTCATTCTCTGGATGGATCTCCTTTACTTATACTTTCTTAAATACAGCAAGGTGCGATGTGCTTAAAGGGTATGACGTGACGATGCTGTCCAGAAATGGAAGCTTTCACGGGTGAGATCATAGCACATCTGTAATTGTGAGGCTTGAGCTTGTAATTACTACCCATAGAGATGGATGGGAATCGAAACACTGGGAAGTCAATATCGTTCGGCTTCAAAATATGGCACACATTTTTATTTTATTTTAGATTTATTGATTTGTCTGTTGAGCTGCTTGCCATCTCCACTCATGGACTGATAACAAAATAATTATATTTTTCAAAAAGATGGGCATAACGTAGTTACTATAATCTATGTCTGTGTCTGTATTACATTTTAAAAGATTACATTTCTAATATATACAGTATATATATATATATATATATATATATATATATATATATATATATATATATATATGTAGCGTTTTTTCAAATGCTGTTTGGACTATTCAAGAGGAATGAAACCCTTACTTCCCCCTTACTTCTTTCATCAGGATCATAAATGATGTTCAAAATCCAGTTGAAGCAAATGGATGGCTGAGGGGCACATATTAAAAAGCCAGTGAGTTCTGATTAATTTGAACTAAATACAATCTAAGCTACGCTGGTACACAGGTTCACACAGGCACAGCCACAAAGGGAATCTCAGAATATTTTGTGATACAGCTCGTATAGATCATAACTATGTACGGTCACTCTTACTATGCTTATGTTGCTATATTTTCTGAAGTAATCCAGCTTCATTGCCGTTGCCTTTGGACCGCTGCCCATTGTAAATTTGTACAATTAGCTGAATGCATTCCTTGTTATTCCGGTCATGGATTACTTCAGAAAATATAGCAACATAGCAACTAAGGGATTGTAGGAAACATTTGACCTGTACCGACCTCCATGTCAAGGTCACAGAATGCCAAGCCAATCTCCCGTTTCCAGCGTTCTCACGTTAGGAGTGGATTCATTGATCCACATATTAGTTTGCTTCTCCTATGTAGTATGTGAGACGTTAACGAGTGCATACCTTGCAAAAGTCTTCCAAAATGACAGATGGCATGCAAAGTGCTTACTCTGTAAAGAAGAAATATGTGAACCTACTTAGCAAAGGATAAACTAATCCATAAGGATAAACTATTCCTAAATCTTTAGAAATGCTTTAACTACCTTTCACTTGGCATGTATCACCAACTGCATGTTCCATTAACCCTAAACACATCTTACAGGATCGTTTGCTTGCAGATACAGGCTGTGGTACCTGGGACATGGAAACAGACTGCAATGTCACACAGTTCTCTTTTAAATTACCCTTGCTGCTCTGCTGTACCAGGAAAATGTATTCATTTATCTTCCTGTCTTAATCAAGGCAGCTTTGAATTGTACCAGACTGGCTAATACTACCATTGCGGGGTTCAGTTGCAGGAAGCCAGATGGTCGTTCGACATCTACTGGCAGAGATTCATTTCCATCTAACTCTCCACTCATCTCAGTTTCACTTACAGCAGTTGTGAGTGAGGTCTGGACTAGAAGGAATATATCAATATCTGTAAATGCGTGTGTGTGTGAATTGTTTTGGGGGGTTGGATTTGGACCTCAAATGTTTAATTTTAAACATAGATGGCAGCTCCCTCTGGTTTGAACAGCTGATAAAATTGGCAATGATATTGATATGTACAGTACAAAGGCTGTTTCTATGTAGCATATAATCACAGCTGCATGAATCCATTCCATTATAAAGGATCCTTCTATTTTCAGACTTGAATGTGTAGAAAATGTTTCCTTTAGAAAATGGAAGCAACGTGTTTCCTTGTGCATGCAGGGCTCAGAGAGAGTTTAAGTGATGGGATAGTGTGGTCGCTGAAGCAATAGCCGTTAAATACTGACCCAGGACCTGGCTGGAATTCAGCATTGCAAAAAGGGCCAGTGCTTACTCTGCCCCTAGGCTTTCACAATGAAAAGGATATGACAGCGTCTGTGGGAATAATGTGTGTCTTTTTGATTGCTCCTTATGGGACTGCTGTCTTTTGAAAGCAATAAGAATGACATGGCAAGCCTCTTTTAGATAGTGTACAGTACATCTAAGGATGAATATTCTGCAGCAAAAAAAAAACCTGCATGCAAGTGCATGCAACAGTAGTGTGATACTCTGCAGGTAGTTTATAGTGCAGATCAGCTGTACTTCTTGCAGGTGCACTTACGTATTTATTGCACTTTTTGATGCCTGCAAAAAACTGCCCACATTGCTGGTGACCAGGAGGAGCTGTGAATTCCTTCAACTAATAAACCCTTTTCAGCTGCATTGGAAGGGTGGCATTGCTAAAAGCAACAGGGTCATCTATCCTGGTTTGCACACAGCGCTGCCTGGCAGTTTGGTGCAGGGGGCTCTGACAGGTGAGCAGCTCTGTATTCTGTGGCTCTTGAGAAAGTGTGCTGACTAGAGTGCTTGTGACAATAGCAAACAGCCCAGTTATCTTGTTGCTCCAGCCTTATTGTACTTTTGATGAATGAGTCATTCAAGGGCATTTCCTGCTCTAAGTCTTCCAGATATGTAAGCCGACAAGAAGTGTCATTATCCAACACGTTCTGAAAGATGACATTGGAGCCATTTCATGCTGCATGACTGCTTATTGGCCTCTAGCTACTTGTCTTTTTTGGGTTACCAATGCCTCTTGAGATCTAATCCAATGATAGGAACCAATGCAGATCTAAACTAGGCACAGGTGGAGAATATGGAAGTGGGTGCCCATGCTGAGAAATACCTGGGTATCCGTCTGGGTAACTTCAAGCACACTTCTGGTCACCTAGTGTTAAATCAATCACATAAACAAGACGCATAGCTGTTCTTTCATGATTCCTTTTTAGTTTCCCTGCATCTGTATTACTGGAATCTACTAGAGAACACATTTGAACCAGGGCTAAAGCAGAACTGTAAACTCTAAAAGAAGACACTCACTGCACATTATGGTCTGTTTAATAGTTTTCAAGTGATAATGAAGTAGGAAATGTAGCTGCAGGATAAGAGCGGGTGCTTTACTCTGAGCTGGTGCACAGATATCCCGCCACTCCTATCAAACTTTACAATGTTTCTACTCCTCAGTCTATATTAAAATACCCATCCCCGAGCTTTCTTTGATTGTGCTCCTGTTCCTTCAATTGTGTTTTTACAAGCAAGCTGATTAAAGAGACATAATCCTTTATAATCTGATTGGTCACATGCCTGTTGTTACTTGACTTCAAAGCACAACAAAAAGTGCAGTGATGAAGGGTTAAAATCCTTAATGAACGCAGCATGAAGGCAGGAGATCAGTCCTACAAGCCAGCAGTCTCGAAGTACTGCAATATTAATATGTGCATGTTTGATCAAAGGAGAGCAGGGAGCAAAGTGTGACCACAGAGACTGGAGTGACTGGAGCAGCGGGGGGATGTGCAACACCAATCAACAGCACAAGTGACAGATCTGCCAGCTGAGTCACAGGACTGAGGAGACAGCCAGATATAGAGGGAAGAGCATGGAAGAGAAAACCATGCCTCCTTCTACACTCTCCAAGGACTGGACACAGGAAAAGTACAAAAATCATACCTCCTCCTACACTCTCCAAGGACTGGACACAGGAAAAACACAAAGACCATGCCTCCTTCTACACTCTCCAAGGACTGGACACAGGAAAAGCACAAAGACCATGCCTCCTTCTACACTCTCCAAGGACTGGACACAGGAAAAACACAAAGACCATGCCTCCTTCTACACTCTCCAAGGACTGGACACAGGAAAAGCACAGGCCCTGTTTCCAAATGCAAAGGCATCATGAACGTACCATAGCAACAAGCCACTTTAATCTGAATGATTTGGGGCATTTTGTGCAGTGCTGGGATTAAATAGTTACTGAATTTGTTGTAATTTGGTACTTTTTCAAAGCTGCGGTGCCATAATTAAAACGTACTGTAATCATATTGTTCGTTGCAGGAAGGAGAAATAATGGTTATGAGTTATGTAGTGTGTATATATATATATATATATATATATATATATATATATATATATATATATATATATATATATATATCTCAATAAAATGATAAAATAACTAAAAATAAAGCTACATTTTGATTACCCACTACATGGACAGGAAAAGTTAGCTGGAAGACATAGCCAAGACCCAGATGGTATAGATGCTGATTCAGAGGCCTTCTCTGCAACCCTGGGACTTTCCTCAGCACTGCCTCCGGAGTTAATATGACCTCCTGTCTGCATCGCTCTCAATCAAAGAGAAGCCTGAGCCCCAATCAACAGCTCCTGCAATGCACTGGAGTAAGCAGAGCTTTAAAATCAATATCCCTGCTGTGTCTCTGCATCTTCTTTTAAGAAACATTAATAAAAACCCCGCTCCGCTTCCAGGAGCCTTATTGCAGATAAGAAGTGCAGTATTGTCAAGTGTCCAAGCAGTGAGCCTTCTTAGTGGGGGACAGGTGATCTTCTAGAACTGGCCACTGGGATATATGTATTACATGCATTTTATATTTCCACAATTACAGTTTGTTTGCTACACAGAGGAAGCAGTTTGATAAGCTTTTTCAAATGCAGTTTTTGAGGGATCAGCTTTCAACATGATCCCAAGCTTCTTGCCTGCCCTGTAACACTTAGACTTCCCAATTAGGTGCCATTTACTTCAAGTGGTTGGAGGTCCAGAGAGGGCTCTCTCTCTCAGGCACAGCACTCAAAGCTCCATTAGGCTTTGCATTAAGGTGTGCTGAAGGTCAATAAAGTGGAGGCCTCATGGTGCCACTCATAATGACTCAGGCGTTCTTAAGAGCAGTCTGATCACTGCAGGAGCACTCGAAAACACATCACCGAAAAAGAACTTGCATTATAAGCCTCCTCAATGTTAAAATAACATTTACCATAGGCAACAGACCATTTCACAGCCGGGTCTATAAAACGTGACTTGTACATCTAAAAGTAATATGATTGCTTTACTTGCATAAAGTATGTACAGTTTGTTTTAGGTTGGGGGATGGGGGTGGTGAAGGCTCTTCTGCATATGTTTGCTCCAGCTGCATTAGACATTAATATGCTGAATTACTCTTAACATGAAAACTGAATCTGCAGTTTCTAATTGGTTTGTGATTATTCAATTATTCAATATATTGTTTGTCTTTGTGCCATTGCACTTTAATATTGCTGGTGTGTCCTGGCCTGATAGCCTGGCACATGCTTTGAGAAACACTTAACTGCAGGTGTTTCAATGTAATGATTTAAACCCATGCTAAGGTTATGCTAGTGACTGGCTGTGCAGTCAGATATCAAGGATGTCTTCATCCCAGCTCCCAAACGATTGTCATTTGATTCTCATATTTTCTGCTCCTCTGCTTTCAGATAGAGCTCTACAGGTAAATCTCTGGTATTATTTAGGCACATAATGCAAAGAACAGTAATAACAGTAAACACCTAAACAATACATTGCAGGCATGCATTAGCAAATTGTCAAGCCTTTGAAAATGAATTTAGAATGTAATCGAATAGAATGCAATATGATTTCAAAACCTTTTTCAATATTAAATCTGCAAGAATGCCCGGTGATGGATTACTGCAGCTTGTCTCGTCTAAATGAAATTCACCTTCTTGCTCGTACAAACAGAGAGCCGTTTCCTTCAAGTCCCAGTGTTGCTGACAGTGAGTTATGGCAACAGAAGGACAGCTTAGCATTTCATCTACCTTTGCTTAACTTTTTCTTTAAGCTGCCACAGAATGTGGTGGCTGATACTGTGATTTAGCTTTTTTTTTACAGGGATATAGATAGATATATGTGAGGAACTAGTATGTGATAATACAGTTTGAACAAGACCAATTAAAATAAATTACTTAAGTAGTATACACGCATTACTCTGAAATGTGTAATATTTAGTGGCGAGCAAGTACATTTATATTACAGAGAGCTTGGAAAATCTGAAAGCATACTGAATTTAAACATGACCCTGTGAGAAGACTGGTGCAACCCCGGGCAATCTCTGTGCAGATGGTTTCATGCAGGCAAGGTCTTCTGCTTCCGCTTGTTTTGTTATGCTTTAACTTCAGGATATACTGATTGTTCAGTTTCGCTGTGGATCAAATGCCCTCCTTTGTGGAACAGATCACATGGCTTGATTGCCACTAAGCCATTGGTGTGAAACTGAACAGTGAAGGGATTTTGTACCAGGAAGCAGCAGCAACTCTTATTTCAATGGTGTTGTCTTGGAAATACTTGTTAAATAAATACAATTGCACTGCCTGCTTTTTTAATGAATGCATTTCCTGTACTAACCCCATAGCAGTTCCATAATCAAGTTTGAAGCAGAACTTATGGAATATTAATATCATGGATAATTACTTTGCCTTGAACTTCATCCATCCTGAGACCCTTCAGTGTGCCGTAGGAATTTTGGAGAACCTTTTGTGCTCCCTGTATTTTCTAAAGGTTAGTGAATAATTTCACACGCTATCTAAATACACACTTGGGGGAAAGTGCTTAGAAAAGCTATTAACGATCAATAGCACCTTATAATTAGTCATTGATTACATGTTCTGTTTTCAAAACAGTAGAGTAGGGCATGGATTCTTTTTGTAGACTTCACTTTGATTGCTACGTTTGCTTTATTGTTTCGTGCTTCTGAAAGACATTCACATTGCATGTTTGCATGAGATTACACTGGCACAGAAAGAGTAAGTGACTGTTCTTTTGGCCTCATTATATATATTTATTTTCCCTGGTGCGTGTTTTGGACAGCAGCTCGGCATCGTGAGTCTGATTTCCAATTGGAGTGCAGGCCTGACAGATACAGATTGGAAGTTGATTAGCTTGACACCCACATTATTATTGATCTCCTGTCCCCCCACCCCCCACCCCCCACCCCCCACCCTCCACCCCCCACCCTCCCCATGCTGAAAGCCAAGGCTCTGCACAGAACTGGAACTAACAGCTCCTGCAAAGGGACAGGCAGGCCTGACTGACATCTGTCCTTCTAACATTCACATTGGAAAATGTACCCTATTTTTACAATTGATATCAGTGGCTGTTCAGCATAAAGCATTAGAGCGATGACTGAAACTTTATGAAGTTTAACTATGTCCAGGTATCTTTCTTCTTTACATCCTTTCATGGATTCAGTAAGTAAAGACTGTCCATCCTTTTATGGATGCAATTAGTAGCCTAAATACTTTTCTGTTTGTCCTGATTGACTGTACTTCTACAGCATCCCTCTTTTATATTGCACACTCTGTGCAAAAATGCTCGTTCAAAGTCTGTATGAATTTGTCTTTGTGTCCTGTTAAGAATGCCAGAATTAGCCTTATACTGTACGAAATCTGCAACATACTGCACTTCAAAACAGAATTACTAATTTAAGTAGTCTTTAGATCTCTAGTCTTTAGATAATCTAATAATTAAATTGCATTTATCTCCATAAACCATTCAAAGATCTTCCACTCCAAACATATCTACTTTTATTAACTAGAATTATTTTTTATAGCAATACACCAGAGATAAAGATTCTCTTTTGAAATGTATATGAGATGCATCCCGAAACATTCCCATGTGAAACTCCACAAGCCACTTGTCACCACCCACTTCAAGTATGTCTGTGCCGTATCAGTCTTGTTCTTTGTAAACTCGTCTATAAACTCTAATACACTCGGGTGCCGGGCAGTAAAGGTATTTCCATGTGACCTATAAAGTCTGGTCTTTAATCTCATTTAATATAAATAGGTTTGAAGCATTTCTTCAGAAGAGCAACCGAGCTGGAAACTGAGTCATCGCAGGCCTCCAGGTCAGAAACGACTCTGCAGCAGGATGGGCTCCTGTTGACAACTATGAAATGATTTTTTTTCTGAAAGAGAGATAAGCAACTGGGGAGCAAACTCACACTTTATCACACCTGTTCTGCCACTTATGACGCGGGTCACCACTTTGGGTTAATGTCAGCCATCATTTACAGCATGCAGGATACGGCAGAGCAAGCACAGATATTGAAACAATCTATTACTTTGGCTCTGCGCTTCAGCCTGTCTGTCCTTCTGTCATTTTAATATCCTGTAGATAACTTTATTGCTCCCTGTAACAGAGTATCCTTCTATAATAAAATCAACAACTATAGCAATGAATCCACTCTTCTTGAATACCTCGACATGCTGCCAGTCGTGACCACTACCCTGCGCAGAAGAGGGATCTTCCAAATCAATGCGTTCAGCAATGACTTTGTCATACAGGGCTCCCAATGAGCAATATAACCACTTACTAGAGGGCTCTGAGCTCACTGTAAAACTATTTGATCTGCAAATCTATCAAAGAGCAGCTTAATGGCAAATGTATTTTTTATTATATGAAGCAGCATAGCTATTCTTTGTTGGAGGAGTACAGTAATAGGGCATACATTATGTTTGTAATTTGGATTAATTTGATAAAGATATAATGGCTTCTGGGACGTGTTTCTTGTATTAATGATCTCCTGGTGCTGGGGATTAACTCTTGCCAATATGTAACAGCCCTTCCTCAGTAATTGAAGTATTGAATAAGACAATGGCTCTGGATGTCTCTTTCATGCATTTCATGCTTCCTTTTGACTGATCGTCTCACAAGGAATACTTCCCTCTAGGTCATTCCAATCCAAAGCTATTGACCTTCTCTGAACTGTGTATCGTGCCCCCAGTAATGCACCTTTATTTGTACTTGCTGTGTGGGAGGGGTCTTGCTGTGTGGGAGGAGTCTTGTTGTGTGGGAGGAGTCGTGCTGTGTGGGAGGAGTCATGTTGTGGGAGGAGTCTTGTTGTGTGGGAGGAGTCATTTCTGGTGACGTTTATCAACAATCACAAGTACAATATCGCTGATATTGTAACTCTTAACCCATTACAACATTTGTGTGAATCATATATTTTATTCAATATAATTTAAATTCAGATTAGACATTCCTTAACACTTAAAAAAAAAATATGATACAGCACTAATACTGTATGGAACTGTGGTACTAATATGGTTTACAAGTGTGTATCAGTTCAAACCATTTCAACACCATAGACATGTAAAAATATCACCATTGTACAACCCTTTCCTTGAGTACAGAACAACTGTTTCCCCATTGCCAATGAACTTGTATGCATGCATCTGTTATTGCAGTACTGAATGTAATGCGGCTGTATTTAGATTCTGCTCTGTTTTGGATCATGAAAATAATCCCCATCAGACAACCTAGGAAAGGCAAGCAAATTATTATAGAACTAACAGAAAAAAATGAACTATTGTATATAAAGCAGAATCGTTCTTCTCTAAGCCCCCCCGCCCCCCCCCCCCCCATCTACCACTATATGTGTCACACTATAACGAATAGCACCCGAGTTTCCAACTTCAGTAATTAGCCGGCTGCACTGCCTGGTGGTGGGGAATGATTATTAGTCAGTGAGTAAAAATCATAAAACGAGTCGAGACAGCTGGGGTTTGTCACAAGTTGTGTAGGATTGGGCATGTTACACCCACTCTCAATACAGCTTTCCTTTCATTACAGTTGACATTACTCATTCCAAAGAAAATACTGTTGTCACTTTACCATGCAACACCAATACTCCTAAAGAGAAAAGGCTTTTTTCTCTTTTTGCTTGTTAGTTAGTTTGCTTGTTTTTATTTCGGGGGGGGGGGGGGGGGGGGGGGGTATTTATTTTTTATTTTAATTCGCATTGATATAAATAATGCACACACACACACACTGGCCCCTGAGATGAGGTTACAAACTCTGTAACTACTCCCACAAAGCAGCCAGGTGCATGCCCAGTTCATGCCCAGCCTTGCACCGCTACAAGAGCTGTACAGTTGTACTGTTCAAAAACATAGCATCCAATCAATTGACCGTGGTGAGGGAGGGGAAATATTTTAGTTTAAATTTTTTTACAAAATACAGCCCTAGTTGAACACAATCGTAGAATACTGCCAGAACTCTGAAAACTTGTCAAGCCAATTGAATAACTTGTAGCTCCAGCACTGGAGCCAAAATTCAGAGGCTTGCTAGTAATTATATACTGACAGGTGTTGATGTATTGTAGTCATAAAAGTCTTCAGTGGCTTAAAACCGTGGATGTTTTCAGAGAACTTTCTAGAGAACTCATCCGCTGCCAAGGAAACGTATCTCTCATGACTGCTTGCCAAATAACAAATGCCTACAGCCACCTTATTGCAGTGAAATCAGGAACTTCCATTTGACAGCATACTGACTGCTTATTCAAACCCTCAAAACAAATGCTGTCACACTAGGGAGAAGCCAGTCTCCCTTGTTTTTATTTAGAAAACCGTCAAGTCAAGTATGGTGTTTGCACTCCTGGAATTGTATTACAATTGCTGCATTATACTATAAGCTCTATTTTGGTGTATATGCTAAACGGTTTCATTAAGGAGATTTGATTTAGTCTCCAATTAGGAAGTCAAACAGATGTCATCTTCAGGAGTGAGTCATGCTTGTTTGCACATTGAATATCAGAAAACCTCAATACCAATTTTTTATAACAGCTACCACAATCTCATATCAGAATGAATAATATTTCTTTCCAGCATTTTTCAAGCAATTTCAGTTGCATACCAATTGTCTTTAGCAGGATTCAAATTTGAGATTTTATAGATTTTATAATATTTAGAATCACTACTGAATTATATCAATCTGTAATATTGGGCAGGTTTTGTATATAGTATTTTCAAAAGATGTTATTCTGCACTATCAGATGGCTAGAAATTCCTGATGAGAAAAGAACAAAAACTTTAAAAGATGGCTCGCTTGTTATAGCCAGCGAATGGTCATTACCCGGATCATTTTTCCATGTGAACGGCGCCAACACATATGTAATGCGATCCCATTTATCACTGGAAGCATGTCATTATACAGAAGGAGCAACCTGTTCAATTACTGTGGATAACATTTTCTAGTGAGGTAATGACCCAAAACACAAACACAAACATTGCCGTTTTTTATTATAGCCATATCCATCTCAAATGGACAATGCTATTAGAGCTAGGTGTCCATCACGGCCCCATCTGCCTGTGCCCCCAAGTCCAGCCAAACCTTTCCATCCTTCTCTTGTCATCTCTGTTTCAGGACCACCTGCTCACAGGATCGAGGATTTAGGATTTATATAATAAGCATCCTGGATGAAAAGACAATCTATCTGCATGTGTTGCAGTTTCTGAATTACAACACAAAGTAGTTAAAAAATAAGCACCGAAAAATGAAATTAATAAAAACCGCAAAACAGAAGCTCTGATTATAAAGGAATGAGTTCTCAGACTGCAGGATTAAGAAAATGAATTGCTGTTGTACATTATTGTAAACTCAGCATGAATGGAAAACCATTGATTTCAGCATAAAGGAGCACAGCACATACTGAACAATGTTGTCATTGTAACTGCATTTTAAATTGCTTCAATAAAACACTTTTAAACTTATTAAACAAAAAAAGGGACTGTGTGCGTGGATAGGTACTGTACATTATAACTGATTTACATTCCCAGAATTTTGTATTGTATTTCAAGAAAACATGTGCTGGAGGGAAATTGAAATTTAATAACATCTCTGCAGTTGGTTCTGTCGTCATTTCCTCATCATGATCAGACTCAGTAGAATCAGGGGCAGGTCTACGTGTTGTAATGATCAGACCCAGTAGAATCAGGGGAAGGTCTATGTGTTGTAATGATCAGACCCAGTAGAATCAGGGGAAGGTCTTTGTGTTGTAATGATCAGACCCAGTAGAATCAGGGGAAGGTCTACGTGTTGTAATGATCAGACCCAGTAGAATCAGGGGAATGTGTTTGTGTTGTAATGATCAGACCCAGTAGAATCAGGGGCAGGTCTTTGTGTTGTAATGATCAGACCCAGTAGGGTCAGGGGCAGGTCTATGTGTTGTAATGATCAGACCCATTACGGTCAGGGGCAGGTCTTTGTGTTGTAATGATCAGACCCAGTAGGGTCAGGGGCAGGTCTATGTGTTGTCCGTCACACACATTTCTAGGTGCATTACAGTGCGCTGTGGTTAAACATGGCATGAAGGAACTGTTCTTGTCACCACTGCATGATATAATCAGTCGTGACCATTTCAATCTGCTGGGATTTACAGGAAATGAAAACCCACAGCTAAACCCAAGGTGATATGATTCACTGGAAATTGTTAATCGTCTTGGGGTAGAGAAAGATTTCCTTTATTCAATGAAAAGGTGGATTCAACCAATAATTCTTACAACTTATTATTATACTATTCGGTCTTGGAGGGCAGTGCATAAACAATATATATGAGAAGGTATTAGAACATCAAGTCCCTGATGGCTTTACCCAGCATGGATTTATTATCAAAGACAACAGCACCAGTGTGCTAGATGTCATTTTACTCCTGTGTTCCTGAGTGCACCAGTGTATTAGAATGCAGTACGGATTGTGTTAACAGGTGTGTAAGGAAGGAAGCAATCTCCCAGGAGCCATCGCTTTGTCAGACTGACCTCATTAGGAAGGTGAGCTTCAGCCAAAACTCATTAGAAATAAATTACATTGATGAGGAATTCTGCTTGCGATTTATTGCCAGTGATGTCATTTACACTGACAACTTTTCAATCGAGGGAATCGTTGCTGTCTTGAGTTTAACTCTTTTCAATCATTTAGTCTTTGTATGATTCATTTTGATTAGCAGTGAAAAAAAGAAAAAGCTCATTTAGTTACTACCAGAGCTCTAGTCACTGTATAGATCTGCAACTGTTTGGATCAACTGAACAGATCCCCTGTGTGTTTTATGAAACACAGAGAATAAAATACCAGACCTGAGTTAGAGATAACCTGCTAAGTGTGAGGTAAAGTTTTATCAATAAGCATTAATCTTATATTTGTAATGCCTCTGGACAGTACATGCAGTATAATATATTATATAATAGTAGACACTCATTAACTCACTTCAGGGTTGAAATGAAAATTGTAATTTCTTTCTTGCATCATTTAAATCTGCGTAGTATACATTCTGTAAATAGGCCAGAAATAACCCCCTGGTGTATTTTCTTATTATTCAATATTAATAAAAATAGCATGATTTGTGCTGTGCACCCAATCTATACTGTGTTTCAGAGATAGCGTGCAGGATTCATGACCAGGAGTCAATCTGCCATGATTGCCAGCCAGGGGGGTGGAGGACCCATCCAACACCAAGATGCCTGGGCACCAAGAAATGTTTTGTGCATTGCTTCACTTCCGCAGTGTGACAAAGAGAAGTCAGATCCAAAGTAAGCTTTCACTGGTTCATCACACTTTATGCCTGGATTATGCAAACCTCTACAACATTCCCATGAGCTTACTTTTATTAGACCATATCTAATGTGCTTTTCATACTTGACTTGACAATTTGGGTCACTACTTCATGTTTCCAAAAATAAATAAATACAAAGTAAAAAATAAATGTAAGATAATGAAACCTGCATTGTAGGTAATTTGTGTAAAGGTTCTTCGCATCTTAAGTGGCAGTTATCCTGTGTGATACATTGAGCTGTGTTCTGGCACATGGTATGACACGCTATGCTCTTGTTTTATTCCTGCTGTCACCTTGCTTATTGAAGTAGGCTAGGTCTTTGGAGACAAAATAGAACACACCGAAAAAGAAAGGATTGATAACCAGCACATAATATGAATCCCTCTTGAAATGTGTGAGGTTTCAAAGGCAGACCATCTGCTCACTGGGGACACAGCCTGTTTGAACTCTGAGGTTGTTGGCATGATGTACTTCTTAAAGAGAGACACTCAGAGGAATTAGGTCTCTGCAGTATTATGTATATTTCAACCCTTCAATGGCTTAAAGCCTTTTCTTGCTCTTTTACTGTAAATCTGCATACTTTACTCCTCCACCATGTTTGTACTATTACGAGTGCCATTCCTTTACAACACTCCCCCCTGCTGGGCTCTTTCATCACAGCAGACCTATAAAAAGGTCAAGGGGAACATCTCAACATGGTAGCTAAACCGAGTTAAGTGCTGAAACAGTTGCCATGCAATGGACATTACTGCCCACCTCTCTGAATCTACTGAAAATCCACTGCGAAAGCCCCAGATGATTCGCTTTTGTCGATGTAAAGATTCATTTTAACTGCCAGAGCAAATTAAACATAACTGATTTTTGTTTTCCCTTGAAAAAAAAAAAAAAGATTTGTGCTGAAGCATTCATAAACGGAACTGACAATCCTGTTCAAGTTACTGTTTTTGTAACACGGTTGGAATTTGGTTTTCAATATTAAAGGGTCTCCAATCACCTCAAGAGACAAAACATTTGTATACACACACAGTATATACATGTTTCTAAATGTTAAATCATACAAGTAAGCTTTTGTACTTGATTTAATTAATTTCATTGTAATCAATTTCTGCACTGTCCTGGCCAATACTGAAAACACTAATACAGAGATCTGTATGCACTCATAATGAGTTACTTTTATACACTGTGCTTCTCCAGATTGTCAGGTTGCACCTACAGATGTGTTTGTGTTGTCAGTGTCAATAGAATACAGATTATTACTCATAAATCGCATGCTGGGTCACTGCTGCAGGTTACAAAAAGCATTGAGGCTAATGTTTCAGATCATTATTGGAAACCATGGCATCGCTGGCCCTGCTCCAAGAGACTGGCAGGCAGGTATTGATGCTGAGAACGCTCTCACAGTGTTGCAGCTTCCTGTGCTCACAACTTGCACAAGAGGCTGGCAGGCAGGTATTGATGCTGAGAACACTCTCACAGTGTTGCAGTTCCCTCTGCTCACAACATGCACAAGAGACTGGCAGGCAGGTATTGATGCTGAGAACGCTCTCACAGTGTTGCAGTTTCCTGTGCTCACAACTTGCACGAGAGACACGGCAGCACTGCAGTGTACCAAGCTTTACGAGGGAACAAGCAACCTTAACTTTTCTGGAGACATGTTCCAGTATTTTAGCAGAAGATTTGATGGTGGGATTTAAAGACTGGTAGGACCATGTGTTGAGGAGTATCGCGGAGGTCCAGAGATTCCCAGTAATTACAGTATGATTTAGGGTTCTGTTGTTACTGTGTAAGGTGTTCTATGTTTTGTTGTTTTCAGCTGAACTCTATCCTTTAATCTTAACATCTGACAATGAGTCCGATTGAATACAGAATCCTATTTTTGAAATATATAAAATAGGTACTCCTTTATACAGTCTCTTTTACATTGCAATACACAGTAATTCCATTGTAAATACACAAACACAGACTAGCAACTTCCCATACCTACCTTTCCAATGTAATTAAAATGTAATTGTGCATGTATTGTAGCAGCACAGCTATGGTACTGTGTAATTACATTATATTTACTGTGTTATTACATCGTAATTACAGTGCAGTTACAGTTTTTTTCTGGTTATGCCTTAGAAGATAGTGCCATCTCTCTATCCTACTCCCTTTAAATAAGGCAACATGGCATTTGTATTGCCAGCATGCCAGAATACAGCCCCAGTCTTTTTGGAAATGGTAATCGATATACTCTTAAAACAAAGTTGCTAAAGTGAACAAACAATGAATCGGTATAGCATACAGTCTGTGATAATAATAACAGATTAATGACTGTACAGCATGTTAGATTCCATACAAGCACCAATCTTCAGTATTGTGTTCTGTGTATTTCCACTGCTGTATATGGGGCTTATTTTCAAGGTGGCAGTCCTTAATTAAGTCCAATTTTTATTCACTGTCAATGTTACAAAATTGAAAAACACATAGTTGAGACAGAGCCATTCAAGGAAATGGAAGGAAGCTAAGCCCTGAGCTGTCCCACTATGGGAATAGGCTGACACAGTCCTTGACAAACACTTTAAAATCCGCTCTGGACTTTCAGATTCTATCCTAGTTGGATAGAACATTGCGGCAGTTTCTCAATAATGGTGTAATCATCTGTCATTTCAGCATTGCTGTCACAGCACAAGGTGACTGTGCTCGTCAGAAGATGTCTTTCTCTACAGGATTCAGTTTATCACAAGCTGCCCCAGTGCTGGTCAATTAAGAGGCATCCGTCCACGGAGGTGAGGGACACACTGTGGGCTTTGTTGTGTAAACATGTGCCTCCTGGCAGAACTGCAATCTGGCTGGTGAGACTGGGATTAAAACTGGAAAGCACATGTTTCCTGGAAAGGAATCAGGAGCTCTTTGGAGACCCCCAATATTTTGTGTTTTCATACCTCCCAATGCCTAATGAATGCAGCACGGGGATGCAGTAATATGAATACATGGCTACTTGAGCAATGCAGCACGGGGATGCAGTAATATGAATACATGGCTACTTGAGCAATGCAGCACGGGGATGCAGTAATATGAATACATGGCTACTTGAGCAATGCAGCACGGGGATGCAGTAATATGAATACATGGCTACTTGAGCAATGCAGCACGGGGATGCAGTAATATGAATACATGGCTACTTGAACAATGCAGCACGGGGATGCAGTAATATGAATACATGGCTACTTGAGCAATGCAGCACGGGGATGCAGTAATATGAATACATGGCTACTTGAGCAATGCAGCACGGGGATGCAGTAATATGAATACATGGCTACTTGAACAATGCAGCACGGGGATGCAGTAATATGAATACATGGCTACTTGAGCAATGCAGCACGGGGATGCAGTAATATGAATACATGGCTACTTGAGCAATGCAGCACGGGGATGCAGTAATATGAATACATGGCTACTTGAGCAATGCAGCACGGGGATGCAGTAATATGAATACATGGCTACTTGAGCAATGCAGCACGGGGATGCAGTAATATGAATACATAGCTACTTGAGCAATGCAGCACGGGGATGCAGTAATATGAATACATGGCTACTTGAGCAATGCAGCACGGGGATGCAGTAATATGAATACATGGCTACTTGAGCAATGCAGCACGGGGATGCAGTAATATGAATACATGGCTACTTGAGCAATGCAGCACGGGGATGCAGTAATATGAATACATGGCTACTTGAGCAATGCAGCACGGGGATGCAGTAATATGAATACATGGCTACTTGAGCAATGCAGCACGGGGATGCAGTAATATGAATACATAGCTACTTGAGCAATGCAGCACGGGGATGCAGTAATATGAATACATAGCTACTTGAGCAATGCAGCACGGGGATGCAGTAATATGAATACATGGCTACTTGAGCAATGCAGCACGGGGATGCAGTAATATGAATACATGGTTACTTGACCAATGCAGCACGGGGATGCAGTAATATGAATACATGGCTACTTGAGCAATGCAGCACGGGGATGCAGTAATATGAATACATGGCTACTTGAGCAATGCAGCACGGGGATGCAGTAATATGAATACATGGCTACTTGAGCAATGCAGCACGGGGATGCAGTAATATGAATACATAGCTACTTGGGCATGAGTAGAAAAGGTTGAAGACAAAATTATTTTTAGTTTTTAATAAAGCACCCACCCACCACAACTTAATTCTCATCGTGGTTATTAAAAAAAATAGAAAAGAAAAACTCCACAGGCAAGCATTGCATTGTGCACCATTATTAGACACATAATAATGATACACATTTTTATATGTCGTGGTCTTTTTCACAGCTGTTATCATTAACAAGCCTTTAAAACACAGATCTGATGTCAGAAACCCTTTTTTATGCAGTGCAGCATGAAGGAGCTGTGTGTGCTTGAAGCACCTCATCGGTGAAAGCGCAGTCATTTCTTGTTTTCCTGGATTAGGTCAATGTTACGTTTTTCTGATCTCTGCTTCGGTTTACCGGGTTTCAAAGGAGATTGGAAGAGATGGGATGCAAAGTGGATTAAAGAACGTTTTATTCATGCCTTTGCCTTGTCACTTTGGAGAAGGCGAGGCTCAGAGAGGGACAGACGAGGCTCAAACTTGGTTTGGTTTTATTTATTTTTCTATATGAGAATCAGAACAGGCTTTCGAATTTCAAGTCAGCTCAACCCCCAGCTAGTGGGACATCCAACTTTGAAGTTTCCCACTTTCATATTTTAGATTACAGTACAGAATTTCAGAGGAAGAGAACAAAGGGGAAAGTTCGAAGTTGCCATCTGAAACCAGTTCCAGTCACAAAATCTATAACCCTGAGCTTTCACTGAGTCGGAGGCAGGACCAGTCTATTTGAAGCTCTTCCCCTGCACCGTCTCAGATGCTAAATCCTATTTACCAGTCAGGAAGCACACATAGCTTAGCATAAGACATGGAGATTTCACTTCAGATGTGCGCTGAATAATTTATAACCAGAATAGCCAAAACAATGCAAGTACAATCTTTAAAGTAATCTGATAAGAAAAACAGGCAAACCAGAATATAAAAAGCCTGCATTCCAAAGTCTTTAAAGAAACATCCAGAATCCAGTTAAGTATAGGTCTACTGTATATACAATAAGTGATCTCCGGCCACTTTATTTGCAGATATTAAGCTCCTTAATGTTGAACACCTTAATCAGTTGAGACATATTTTTCATAAACAATGCAGTTACATAATTGAAATAATTAATGATCTTATAATCCAATATTTAAATTTTACAGAAGTAGAATCTTAGATTTGATAAATACATGTTATATTTTATATGTAAAAAGAGCATGTATCTTTAGGGTAATGCAGTGTCCTTGTGCTTGTGATTGCTTTAAGGGTTAGTAGTGTTGTGGAGTTAATTAAAATGCAGCTGTTCATGCTATACAGCTCTGCAGGGGATACAGTACATTAAGTGTCAAAGCTGCTGTCACCTCCTCAGGACTGCACCATGAACTGCAGTTTAAACAGCTAATGAGCGGTGTGGGTGAATGGCAGGACAGGGCAGTGCATGCTACTTAATGCATTTGGAATGGCACTTGCAATAACAGCATGCAGCACCTCCACACATACTCTGGCAACTATTCACAAATACTGTACAACAGAAGCAATTTATACACTCCCTGGATTGGCAGCATTCATCCAGGACGGACAGGGGGGCCCATACATTGGGCATGACAGGCAACATCCTGTATGATGATGTTTAGGATGTTCTCAGTTAAACCTGACAGCCACACCTTGTTAACTATCCATTATATATATTCTGTGTATATATATATATATATGGTATACCATGGTGTGCCGCTTTCTTCACTGGGTGTTCCATTCATTAAACTCTGCTCATTGGGCACAGCTGTTGTCTTTCCTCAGAGGTGCTTTGGCAGATTTACTTGGCCATGGATAGCTCTCAGAGGGAGGATGGGTAATCATGATAGACCCAGATTAAGAAAGATGTGAAGTGTAAGTTTAGTTCAGCAGGGCAGTTTAGTTCTGCAGTTACCGATGGCAGCTGCTTATGCAGAATCAGTGTGAGCTTGCTTAACTCTGAACCACAAATCATTCTATCGTGGACACATGGGTCACAAAGAGACTGGAAGAACTACACAAACTGCATGACAAAGAGACTGGAAGAACTACACAAACTGCATGACAAAGAGACTGGGAGAACTACACAAACTGCATGACAAAGAGACTGGAAGAACTACACAAACTGCATGACAAAGAGACTGGAAGAACTACACAAACTGCATGACAAAGAGACTGGAAGAACTACACAAACTGCATGACAAAGAGACTGGAAGAACTACACAAACTGCATGACTTGGCTTTTAGTATTGAAGCTCATGAGATATATACATGTTGGCATGTATCTATCTTGTACACATCCTTCTGTTACATATGAAATGAATTGCACAGTAAAGCAATGCTGGTAACACTTACATTGTGTAATTAGAGACACTTGATGTAAAGTGTTACCACAATGTTTAGCTTTAAAAGCTTGTAAGCTTGTAGACTCCCTCAATTCCACAGGAAAAGAAGGAGGATGAACATTTGCACTGCATGCTCTGGAAGGCATGGTTCATTTCTTCACTCTCAGACACCAGGCACTTGGCTGGTTCTGGCATGCGTACATTGTACATTGAAATGAGATTAGACTGCAGCATTTACCAAGAACACAATGGACAAGCTTTAAGCTTTAACAATAGCTGATAAGATCTTAAAGAAGATGGCTTGAAACCCAAAAATAAACACAAATCACAGCCAGAACAGTAAGGAATGTACTCATTCAAAAATAAAAAGAGTCAGATAAAATGTTCATCCAACCCCCTGTTGTATTTGTTGATTAATTATATATATTAACTAACTATGAACACACATAAAGCAACATTTGTTAACATGTTAGTCAACTGGTTAAAATACTAACAGTTAATATGCTAAAAAAATCTTAAAATTGACGAGCACATTGCTTGAGCTCTGAAATGATGGGTTTGCCTCAGCCACTGTGGGTTTCAACCAGATTGAAGTAATTGCTTTGTAATCTTAAAGAAATTTAAAAAAACACTCCCTCGTTTCCTAAAGTTTAATTAAATTTGCATCTACCAAGGCCTTTAGAATTTGATTGTGTTCTTAAAAAGCACCATAACCCGGGATTCAAGCTCTGTCATTAATAACGCTTTATCCAACAAAAGGTTATCACTTGAAGCTGTGGACCTTTATCCTTATAAGCACTTTATCACAGTCCTATAATTGGAATTTCCATTGACTGTAAATGCAGGAATTATACTACTCCACCAAGTAATGATTCAGATCAGGTAAACACTCACTTCACAACTATGGCAATAACTGCTGCCTGCATTGCTATGCATTGCTTGGTTAAAGGCTGTTTTATAATGGATGCACAAATACCATTGTAAAGGGACTCTTGTGCTTAAAACATCCTGATACATTGCCCAGCAGATATATTCTTGCAGATAGGATCCCTATTGCATGCTGCTGCACAGCAGATATATAATTGCAGATAGGATCTCTATTGCATGCTACTGCACAGCAGATATATACGTGCAGATAGGATCTCTATTGCATGCTGCTGCACAGCAGATATATACTTGCAGGTAGGATCTCTATTGCATGCTGCTGCACAGCAGATATATACTTGTAGATAGGATCTCTAATGCATGCTGCTGCACAGCAGACCTTTTCTGATTTTCAATGGCCGGCTTGCATTCAATGTTGATGATAAAGTACAGTATTCAATCTACTCCAGTATATATGCAGTCAGGGGAGCATCCTGGATGTGCAGAGTCGCCATAGGGATTCCATAGGGAGCGTCACATTGACTCTGGAACACCCACGGGTTTGGTAGACAAAACCGTCACCTCACCACGCTACAGCGGCCCCTGCTGGCCAGGTGCCTAGTGAGCTCAAGCAGACAACTGCATGGCTGGATTTTGTCTATTATAGGGGCTAAATGTTGCTTTGCTGCAATCAGTTGGTTTTCTGGTTATATATGGTCCAAGAAACCTGGAGACAAAAATATTCATGTTTGCTTGTGCTGCTATTGAAATGTGAGCTGTGAACAGTGCCATAAGCGCCATAAAAAACAGTTTTAGGTCTGCAGTTAGACTGCAGCAGCATAACCCTATCCAGTAAATGCTGTGTGTTCTTCACATCAACCTGGAGAATTGGGGCACACAGAAGTTCAGCAACTGGGAGCTTACAGCTTCTAATAATGCAATAACTTGCCACCATGCTCTCGAATTGAAGGGCTTCCAGTTTTATGTAGACAATGCTGACTCTCTGAACGCAGGCATTTACACTGCTCTATCTGAACCAAGTGTAACTGACAGTCTCGTCCCCTAGATGTCAAGTTAATCCATCCAAGGCTTAAAAAGGCACCGCTGGTGACAGCTTGTAAAAATTCTGCCTGTGTATGCCTGTCACCTTCGGAAGCACTGCCCTGTCAGGACGACTATTATGTTTCAAATTCTGAATTGCCGGCATCATGGAACCCACCCCCAGAAACACAGATTCCTCAGGGTTTGAGGGCGGTGATAAATGGAATGCGCTTTTCCGAAAATCTGGAATTTTGTCAGATTGGGTTGAGTTAATTAAGTCATAAGCAGGTGCAAAGGAATGGGGTTTAAAAAGATTATCATAGAATTGTATTAAAGGGGATGGCTGGGAAATCAATCCCCAATCATCATTTGTAAATTGCAAGCAGAGAGAGCTGACTCTCTTGGGAGGGAAACAGCATTGAATCAGACAAGCTGAGCCAGGACAGAGGATCAGTAAAGGATCAGTGACTCAAAGACAGGTTCAGGGGTCAACCCTAAAGTCTTAAGGGTGGACCTGTTTAGGATGGCAAGGAGAAAGCCATTGTGGGGTGGGATCTTGGCTAAGCAGGAGGTAACTGTCAGTGTGACGTGCCTTTAATGTCCTCATTAAATTGGGATTAGGGTATTGTTGTACATTCCCTAGAGAGGAGAAGTGTGTGTTCTTGTGGTTACATTCATTCAGGAGTGTGTAAGAGTAGCTGAGCTTGACTGGGCTGAGAAACAGCAACACAAAGACCTCCAGACCTCTTGTATTGGATTTGAATGTATTTGAAATTCAACAAAGTACAGTTTGAGAATCACAAGACTGTTCTAGACCACGCATCTAAACAGAGTTTGAGTTTAAGCTTTGTGAATATGTACTCTATAAGGCACATGGTTGTTAGATGATAGTTTGATAGCTAGTTTCCTGTAAATTGGGTTAAAACAAGTTTTTTTTTAGCAGTCTAATGGAGACTTTCTGTCATGAGCTCTAACTACAGATTGAGGTCGGCTATATACAGCAGTGTCAAAAGGCCTCTTGTCGTCAATGACATCTGATGTCATTCCAGAATGGTCAACAATTTATTGATGGAATGTCCCACAGTCATTGTTATATAGCACATGCAAAGCAGCTTGATCGTTTGGAAGGTTATAAATGCAATGGGGCTCAATGGCAGTAACCACAATGAAACATTCACAGCACTGTTTAGGAAAGCTCTTTATGTTAGTTTCCCAGCAAGAAGACAGTTCAACCCTGATGTTAGTAACTGGATTACAGTAGCTGCTGAAAATGTGAGCAGGGCACATTCACCTATCATTTGTTAAACAGCAATACCATTTTCTGAAAATAAGCCCTGTGTCTAATGGAATCCTGTGCAATCATTCACATTGACCCTGTTATAATGACTAAATAAATATATAAACAAACCTCATCCATCTGTGTCTCCTGAACTCTGAAGTAGTTTCATTCTAGAAAGGGATTACAGGGAAGTTCAAGAGATGATTCAGTGAAACAGGAGATTTCATCCTCTTCTGAGCTTTCCCTTGCTTGACTATGCTTCACCGCCCTCATCTCTCATGATGCCATGCTTTGTCATTGAATGCTGCAGTAAACTAAGGATAAAACCATACTCCCTGAAGCACATACTGCAGTAACATATACAATCAAACCCTAATGATCATACTCCTCTTCTAAACCGTTCTGAAGTCTGGTTTGTATCATCCATAAAGAGCTGTCAGGAGCACTTGGTGAAGGCATGGAGGTCTTACACCAAGGGCCTCACTTTCAGAAACTAGGACTGGATTTCTTGTGAATAAGTGAAAGGGGGATCATAGTCCCAGGTTTGGGGCATTCTATGTTTATTAACATGCAAAGCACCCGGGTACTGTGCCATGTGCCTGTCTGTTTCTTTCAGGAATGCAAGACTAAAAAGTACCACACTTCTTTATTATATTTCCTGGACTGACACTGTGATATGGGCAGCCTATATGAGATGTCTTGGACGGCAATCATGTAAAATGGAAACTAGAAAATGTACTGCTCTTTGAATCGCGCCTCAAAAACAGTAAACAACAAAATTCACAATTGAGACAGAGGGCCAGTTCTTTTATTTTGCTTTCACACGCTTGTCCTCATTCACTCAGCACAAAACCTTCCTCGGAGCACTGCCTTTTCTGTCCTTAAAGAAAAATGCATTATTATCCCATGAAAAATAACTAGATAAAACGGTTGCATTCATCTTGGGCTCAATGTATAAATCATCCCATTTGTGCATGCACAGAGTCTCAAGGAAATACTGCTGAAATTGATCTGTATTCATATATCATGGTGGCATGTATAAAATGGAAAATCCTCCTTGTTGCTATAAATCATATATTAATCTGCTTTACAACAGCATGCCAAAAGTTTGAATTCAAAGCAGTCTTTATCACAAATTACAGTAATTCCTTATCTAAGCAAAAGTAAAATAAATGAATCCCCTATAATGTAAAAATAAACCCACTTTGTAGCTTTTACCCCAGGTATTAGGGGGAAATGCATTGGATGTGCAATGCAGTCTTGAAAGAAAACACAACAAAAAGACGTGCTTCTTATCTGTGCAACCACACATTAATATTAACCCTGTGCTGCCTGGCCAAAATGCATCTGGATGTATCATATTGGTGTGTCCGATGTTCTGGATATACACATCAATTATAATTGTATTAAAATAGTACATGATGATAAAACACAAAAAAAACCCAAGAACATTGTAGTCCAAAACACTTGTTTAAATGTGTAGGATCATATATGTTTGTAGCTCTTGCATTAATGCTGCCAGTTATCAGAAATGTCCCTTCGTATCAGCAATGCCTGAACTGGCTTCTTCGAGCTCCCTGGCAGCTAATTATTCCTATGGTAATGTAACTGGGTATTCTGTGGTAATAACTGTGGGCTGCAAAAGCACATTCTCTCCAGTAGCTGAATAAAGTATGTGTTTTAGACAAGTGTTGATGAGGCTCATTATACACTGAGCTACAGTCATTTATTTGATATGTGTCCCATTTAAATAATTGGCTCAGCACCCAAGTAAACTGTATAATGTGGTCTACTGTAAAAATGAAAGTAATCCAGCGTATTAAAAAGTCTTTTTTTTTGACAGCCCTGGTAAATGCTTGGTCTGGGTGTGCAGTCCACCCCACCATGGGGGGATTCACACAGCCTTTCCTCTTTCATAAAAAGAACCTCCAGGAACCCGAGAGTTCAACACCTGGCTTGTAACTTCACTGGAGTTTCTCATGTCAGCAGGCATGCTGTTAATAACCCTGGACAGTGTGATTAGTGTAAAATGTCTCATTCATCTGGCACAGTAATAGAAATGAACTCTATCTCAGTGTATGTTAGTTTTTATGTAAAGTATTGTTTTGAAAGAACTAAAGAGCTTTTTTTGGAGGCTAATTATATTTAAATGTGCTTTATAGCTATTTTATAGAATTACTCCGCAGTAAATAACTTATTGAAAGGAAGTGCTTAATTCTAGCAGGGAACCTCATCAATCTTCTTGGACTTGGGTAGCAATTCCTTGTTATTGCTGACATAATAGGGCTAACACTCTTTAAGTGCAATTTGAAAGTGCCATCCTTAAATATATAGATCAGTTTCAATGCCTGCAAAATGAGTATTTCATGTGGAGTGGGAGCAGTGTAATAAGAAACACTGTCCACACGATTTATGACTTTAATAGACAGATAGTTGAAGATGTGTGTGCAGTACTTCATTATCTTTACTCTAATTGCATCATTGCTGCAGCTGGCTCATGTCTTTCTTTCCAATTGCATTGCATTACGGTTGAAGAACTGTTGGTCTACAATGTTTATACCTGTATTAAAAAAAGTACATAAAAAATAAGTGCTGTAAATTATAGATTGCATTGAGTTCAGTAGAAAACGAATTAGTATGCATTAGTATTACTCACATTCACACAAGACAGCAGTAGATACTTTGAAACCTGCCTGGTTTTCTTTTTTAAATTATTTATTAGGAACAAGACATATCTTTATTTCAGCAAAAAGCATTTCCACACATTAACTTGATAAAGAGCCTCTGAACTTCAGAATAACAGCCTTGCTTTGAACATTCTTGCCTTGTAACAAGTCTGTAGGGTGCATCAGTCTGTAAGCACTGCTCTGTTACCAGTATGACAGCAGACTTTAATGGACTTTCCTCTTTTTCCCCGGAGTTGTTAAAAGGCTTGTTTAGACACAAGTAATATACAGTATATCTACAGTAGGTAAAACTCAGGCTCCTGTTATACCCAGAACTCACAGAGCAACACTGGCATGTTTGCAGTAGGGCTGTGCAGAAAGTCGTACTCGTAATTGCCTTTAAGAAGCACGTATCAGCAGATATTCAATAAATCCAGTCTTTAATGTCTTGGCATTCTGACACAGGTCTGTGGTACGGACGCTGGTGAAATTGCTTGTTGAGCTCCAAAGGCGACAATGTGGTGCAGATGAATAAATCTGACTGTGAGGCAAAGAATCTCTCACAGTTTGAAAGGAGCACAATTGCTGGTATTATTCAAGTGTGTCCTCGACTTGTGTGCAAACAGGAAAGTCACGCGCTGTACGGTATCTGTGGCTGACCAGGGTACTGTCACTGCAGGGCAGCTCCACTTGCAGAACTCTTCTCTGACTCTGGATGAGTGGAGAGAGATGCCTCGGGTAACTTCAGGATATCCCGTGAACCACACGCCCAGATGCATAGCAGAAGTGCTCCTTTGCTTGCAGCAGAGGGAGGGAGGGAAGGTGGGAGAAGGAGGAGGGAGATTTTTCTATTAATTGTATTGCCAATTTTAACCATCTGCAGTTTCAGCGACTCCTGAAACTGCAGAGATAACAGTAGCACTAGAACAGTAGCAGTAGAACCAGTACATGATTAACCTCATCCAGCTGCACTTCCTCTTCATCAGTGTCTTCCTCTAGTTCATCTGTATTGGGACACACATATTAACATGTGTACAATATGTACAAATAGCACTAATGTATCACTACATTAATACATTGCAAGATGCATGCTATTTATATCACAGAATGCCTTTAGATTTGATTTCTTCTGTGTCTAACATCGCAGGAAACGTGTGACTGCTGAAGGAGGGAGAAGACTTAGGGTTGAGGTGCAAACAAAATGACACGTTAAGTACATTGTAACTATGCATAGCAACATTGTAATTTTGTGTAAGTGCACATGTATTTCCTAAGTAACTACTCTGTAAATACACAGTAATTAGAGACACCTCCCTCGTTTGCTATAACTTTCCTCACAAGGACGAATGTCCCCACAAGTTGTGCTGGCGAGTTCTATGTGACCCTGATGGAGGTTATCCCTGACAGACAAGTTGCAAATCTGTCTTCAGTTTAATGTGCCATTGAACTGCACTGCTCGGAATTATGTTGACAGGAGGCTATCCATTTTTTCTTTGACCTGAAGGATTATCCTTTCTGACAATTCTAAAGATGGTTTGCAATGCTTTCTCAAATATTCCATTTCACAGAGAGTCAACCTGTCTTCACAGCTCAGTTTATTTCAAATACCCTCTATCAGCATTACCAAGTACTTCAAGCATATCAAATCTACAGTATATGTCAACATATGATGATAAAGTGGTAAATCAGCGCCATGTGTCTTCATGAATTAAGGGCTGGGTTGTGTCTTTAAAGTTGCCGTTGCGTTCCTTTAGAGTTAATCTCTTCCAGTTTTAGGCAGGTTGGGACATATGGTCCCTTTTTAAAATAACTAAAGCTTTATGAGCAGGACCCAATGTACTGTATAAAGGACCCTATCTGGATATATACCGGAATGAGTTCATGTTTTCACATTTGACCTTTAAACAGCCTATATCTAACAGCTATTCTGGGCACTACAATCAAGGGATTATAAGGCTATGAGATTGGAAGTGTTTAGGTGCATTACAATTAAGGATTCCGACAAGTGCCCCAAGGGAGCAGTCTATAGACCTTCAAGAAGGTATATTAGAAAGACAGATAGAGAAAGCACCAGGTTTGTTTTTCATGCTGTATAAACCCTAAGCTGAAGTCTCTTTTATAATATATGCATTTTGCTGCAGTCTATAAATAAACAGCAGATAATACAAAGGAATCGGGAGTCGTCAGCCAGTAGCAGGCAGGAAGCCTGTATGTGCCTCAGCATTGCATCATGACCCTGGAGTTACAGGTTACCAACATTTCACACTTGCAGTTTTGAAGCTTATTTTAACTGCATGACGCACTTGAAATATACATTTCATTTACAAGGTGCCCTAGCAACAGCAAGCATATCACAAAACAATTTTAAAAAATTGCAGAGCTAACAGATATGTAACTGTAATTACAAAGTGGCTGAATCCAATTCAATTCTGTCATGTTTAACCAGGATGAGAAGCCTGAAAACCCGGAATACAGCAGCAGAAACACACACAGTAATTAGAGACGCACAGTCACACTGTTTAAATGCCCCATACAAAGACAAGTTACTCCTTAGCAGATGGGATAGTGGCACTATTTGGATCTAGCTGAAGATACTGAAGCCAATGTAAGTAGCCGTTCATGGGTGGAATATTGTTCATAATGCACTCCGTAAGGTGATCTGTTATTTATAGAATATAAGAATATGAATTTAATATTTGGTAAAAAAATAAAAATAAAAAAAAATAATAAATAATAATAATAATAATAATAATAATAATAATAATAATAATAATAATAATAATAATAATAATAATAATAAAAAAGTGTATGTGTTTACAGCACAGTGGTCTTGAATTTAATTCAGCCTTGTACGGGGTATATTTACCTTCCTTCCAAAAAATAAATAAGCTTGATGTTTTATTTGCCAAGTCTAGGTAAATAGCAGGCAGCTACTAAACCCGGCAGCTCAATAAATCATCACTGTGCTCGCCATTCAGCATCATGCAGGGATACAAGCTTTTCATTGTAGAGCTGTATTGCACAATCCAGCCATTCTCACAGAATAATAAACTGCATGCAGAGTTGTATTGCACAAACCAGCCATTCTCACAGAATAATAAACTGCATGCAGAGTTGTATTGCACAATCCAGCCATCCTCACAGAATAATAAACTGCATGCAGAGTTGTATTGCACAATCCAGCCATTCTCAAAAATTGCACGTGCTTGTGTAATATGTTGCAGTTTATACAGTCTTTGTGCCAGGTACTTACTGGCAAGCAGAATGTAAAACAGCCAACTAATCTAATAATGATAATTAGGAGACAGAGGCTTACACATTTCAGCACCATGGATAGTTCCAGTGTCTCACATGGAGGCCACTCATTTTTACACTTTTCTGCACATTGCTTAAACGATTACCATAAGAGTCACCAGTGGCTGCCTTGGTAAAAGCACTGCCCCTTGGAGCACAGGATGAGTCACTCAAGTTTACTTGGCTCTTGTGCTCTCACAGGCTGGAGGAAAAACAGCAGCAACTCTGCTGGTCAGGTGCTAGGGGTTATGGCGATATGGGTTTCTACTACCTGCTTTCAAATTGTATGCTTTTTATACCAATCTTTATTGTTGAAGTTAGGATCGATTAGTGAATTTGCATAAAAAAATGCAAACTATTACCAGCTATTTTTTTATATGAATATTTTTCATTCATTCCATAGAGTAAACTAGGTTAACACAACAGTTTTTAGTAATGTAGTAAATGACTGGCTGTCATGCTCAAATAAACAGCAGACAGGACGCTGTCTATCATTTAGGTGTTGCTGGGATAAGCAAGTGCTTTAACAATGTAGCTTTGCAAACCGGAATGGGGTCCCCTTTCCCACAGCTTGCTCGTGATGAGATATATTAATAGGCACTGTGTATAGCTGAACAGAGTGCTGCGTGATGAGATAACGTCCATGAAAAAAATGTTTATTAGCTGCTTGGAAAGAGAGAGCGCTGCAAATGAGACAATCCTGCGTCTCAGCAAGGTTTTTATTCTGTGTCAATATTTCAAAATAAATACATAATAAATACATGACAGCATGACGGCCTTTCCTTTAGGGCTTTCCAATCACTGTGTCTTCATTCTTAATGAACGGTTTACAATATGACACAGCGGCATCACTTATGCTTAGCTAATGTAGCTCTTCTTTATTCAGCAGCAGCAGTCGAGCGCAGGTCACAGGGGATTATGCGCACCTTCATATTCCAGTTAAGATCAATGTCAGGTGTTAATAAAATCCCATGCTCAGCGCAGATTACAAGAAAACCGTTCCTGCCAATACAATTTGCCAGACGCATTATTAAAGATGACCACCTTAGATCTAATATAAGCAAGGCCGTTTAATGAAAAATACAACCCCTCCCCGCACAGCTTGGGGCTGCATTGCTGAACAGCCTACATGTCATGTTTGACAAAAAGAAAATGTGACGTACAACTGTAAGTCGTCCTGGGTAAGGGTGTCTGCTAAGAAATACATAAGATGTTTCAAAATCCATTTGAGCAGTGTGTGCAGCACAGCATAATACAGGCATTCATGTGTAAGTCATAATAAAGTTGTAAAAACAGCTGTGGTGTCTAGCACTTTAATAATGCTATCATATGGATTAGCCCATGGGGTATATACAAAGTTGCCACGATGCATAAGTGCTTGTCTTCTGGGAGTCAAAACTCATCCAAATATGGAAATGATATCAAAATTAAAGCAAAAAGGATGGCTGGACTGGAGTCATTCTATTTTTTCTATTCATTCTATTCATTCTATTTGTAGTCAGACAGGAGAAATAAAGAATAAACTAGATGCTGGTGTTGACACCTTTTACATGGAAGCGCTTAAAATGAAAGTCAACTATATAGGACAGACTGCACAAATAAATCAAGCCTGTAAGTAAAACATCAAGCTTATCACTTTGTCGTTTCACATTTGCAAAATGACAGCTATGCAATAATAACATGCCCCCCTCTCACACACCTTTTAAATGTGCAAATACTAAGTAGAGGAGCGATCACTCAAGTTTAAAAGAAGCGTAAGTGACAACTTATGCAGCTGGGTCAAACTTCAAGGGAAATCTTTGAAGGTTAAACATCATGGGAAATTAATGTATGTATTTATTTATTTATTTTGCTGTTCGCTGCTCCAGATTTATAACTGCCACTCCAGATAGAGAAGTGAGCAGGTGCATTTAGAGATTCATGCTCAGCCAGTCTGTCTCTGTATCTGAATTGCAATGGACAGCCTGTGTAAGCTGGCACCCTCCCAGACAGAACCGCTGGGGATCAATATGTCTACATTCCAAGGCCTGGCCACACCACCAACGCGCCTGCAGTCTCAAGTGCAACCCTATTGATTTTCACAGAGATCTTAGGATGGCAAGGCCATGAAGGTGATTTGTTATATGGTACATTACATTTAATTTACTTTGAACTGAAGAAGCAGCTGGGTGCTTGCAGAGATAATGGTGTTTTTTGGTAAACGGTATATTAAGTGCCATTATTGCATTATTATAACACTGTAATGATGCGTTTAGTTGTCACTCGGTACTGTCTAATGATAACTACGCAGTTATTCATTGGATGAAACTTTGCTACAAGCAGTTATTCCAGATACTGTGAATGCAGGCTGTGGTGACCTCCTTTCTCACGACACTAAAACCTCATTGGTTCACTCGGGACGACACACCTGCAGGTGTGTGTCTTCTGGGTATTCAACCAGCTTGGGACACCACTTGTATGTGAGGGATTTGATTAGGACCTGGAATCAGACGCACCACGTTTTACTGTGCACCTTTGAAATATAGCATAAGAAATCTACAGTTATTGAGAACCTAAACCTGTTGTGCTCTCTGCAGAAGCCACTGCTACTATTGCAGATTATTATTCCAGGTCTTTGGTTTCAGAATTTTAAAAAAATGCCAAGAAACCTTGAAAACTAGGAAAAGATCAGCTTTCTATTAATCCCATGAAAGATTTGCGAACTTCAGTTTCAATTTAAAACATTCGGTGTGAAATGCCTGCTGTTCGCAAAGTTGTGGTTTGTATACGACATCAATACATTATTTTATTAGATACCCTATAGGGCTATTTACAAAGTTTGAGGTTTCTTTCCATTTCCAGGTATGCTGTGGCTTAATGAACAGGAAGCAGGTAATAAAAGACAGACGGAGAACGCTTTGCACAGAAATTGGAGCAGATTCATTATGCCAGAAAAAGACATCCTATAATCCCACAGGCTGCAAGGGCTGAAATAATACAAGCTGGCCCCCTTTCTTAATGATTTCAGCTGGGATTCGAGTGAGCTGCAGATGCCAACTGCGTTAATTAGGGAGTGGAAGTGAAGAATTGCAGAAAGGAAAGCCACTTGTCATGCTGGAGCAGCATGAACCTTCACACACAACAGTTTTCATTGTTATTGTGTATGAAACCCAATGGGTTATTGCAATAGGGCTTTGTTGTTCCATTGTTAATAATCACCATCTAAACAACAGCGTATATAAATCCTGCCGATCTAATATGCACCAGTATCTACAGTATTTGTGTTCAATTGATATGTACAAGGCTGTGCATAAATCAAGCCTGTGTTTCCAATTAAAAGGTGTCTGTAATCACTGTGGGTCTCCTGCTGTTCAGCTGTTTTAATGGACCCCATGGTGAGTTACAGTTCAAGGTAACAATGCAGGTCTTGACCAGGACTGTGCACAGAAATTCAATGTACTGTAAGGTCTTTGGGAGGGATGGGGGTGTTTATGCTGCACTGAAATCACATCATGCATTTATTATAAATGCAGTATCTGCTTGGGAAACTGTATTGCTTGCAGCAATTTGAATACAAGGGCTGCTACATGTAGCCAGCGTTGTGCACATTCAACTTTCCTCTGAACCCAACACATGCTTCAAACAAGACTCTCCTCTGAACTCAACACATGCTTCAAACAAGACTCTCCTCTGAACCCAACACATGCTGAGAGCCACTTACAACAGGACCTCCGTTTCTACATCTCATCTGAAGAAGGGAGCACAAGGAGGTTAAGTGACGTGCTGTATTTATCGACAGTGATGCAGTGTAAGTGGGCATATTCATATGTAATAAATAGGTTGTTCCAGTCAGCCTAAAGCATCCCCAGGCCTGTCCCTGCAGACCTCGTTCAGCTGGAAGATCGTCTTCATATTCCCTCATACCAGCTCAACACAAGTGTTTATTGGTGGCGTTGGAAATGTAACAGGTCCCTGGGGTTTTGAGACATGTCATTTAATGTGAGCTCGGCTTTACCGCAACAATGAAAATGTTTCCTGTCCTTCAGAAATATTTAGTGTATTATTATTATTATTATTATTTATTTCTTAGCAGACGCCCTTATCCAGGGCGACTTACAATTGTTACAAGATATTATACAGCGCTATGGGAATAAAGCAATTGAGCAGTCCTTGCCACTTACCCCAAACAAAGCCTTCAAAGGAAGAATGCATGAAATAGGTTGATATTGATATCACACTTCAAGAGACAGCATTGCTCATTTAAATCAATGTCAACCTACAGTTAAATAATTAGAGTCAATGGAAGGACTCATTTAAATGAATCTAATTTAAAGTCCTTCATTCGCTGTATTAAATTACAGGCTGTATCTGTATTTAAGGGTAAACAAGTCAACGCTGTTCAGCAAAGCAGATTGCATGCTCCAAGAAAGTAGAGGAGAAAAACATATATATATATATAGAATATTCTTAACAAAATCTGTTGAAGAATTGCCATGGAAACCAAGTATATTAAGTATGCATTCATCCGCATCAAGGGAACTGGAAACTTAGTTTCGGCATCATTAGCACAACTTTTCATAAATACTGTACATGGCTACAAAATTAGCATTTTTAAACTATGCAAATGACTGTGTGGATAACATAAGCAATTCTATGAGCAGTAAAGAAGGCGGCTGCAGACAATCAAACAAACCCGTCTTCCCTACTCTTTCCTGCTTTGTTTCTCCCCATATCCCTCTGTATGTTATTATATACAGCAGAGCAGGTAGCTGCAATGCCAGGGTCAACCAATAATGAGTTGCCATACCCCCCTAATGAAAATAAATGGAAGGGAAGACAGCTTCTTCTACGTCCCTAGTGTCCCTTACATTACACAAGGATTGTGATGTAGCAGGTGCTGGGTGTTGAGCAGTGTAGGAAGGCACATGGATGAGGATGCAGGATTGCGTTCCTCCCCTCAGCAGAGGACACCCTGATTGTGATGTAGCAGGTGCTGGGTGTTGAGCAGTGTAGGAAGGCACATGAATGAGGATGCAGGATAGCGTTCCTCCCCTCAGCAGAGGACACCCTGATTGTGATGTAGCAGGTGCTGTGTGTTGAGCAGTGTAGGAAGGCACATGAATGAGGATGCAGGATTGCGTTCCTCCCCTCAGCAGAAGACACCGTGATTGTGATGTAGCAGGTGCTGGGTGTTGAGCAGTGTAGGAACCATATGAATGAGGATGCTGGATAGCGTTCCTCCCCTCAGCAGAGGACACCCTGATTGTGATGTAGCAGGTGCTGGGTGTTGAGCAGTGTAGGAAGGCACATGAATGAGGATGCAGGATAGCGTTCCTCCCCTCAGCAGAGGACACCCTGATTTTGATGTAGCAGGTGCTGGGTGTTGAGCAGTGTAGGAAGGCACATGGATGAGGATGCTGGATAGCGTTCCTCCCCTCAGCAGAGGACACCCTGATTGTGTGAAGCAAGTGATTTCCATTACCTCTCTCTCTTTTCAAACAGAATCGCCTGCTACCTTTCTGCATTTGCACATCATTACTTTCTCTACTCCCACTGCAGTGGGCGAGATGAGATTCTTGGCAGCTGTTCTGTTATATCGATGTTCGCTGTTTTAGCACCACACTTTTGGACCATTAACACTTATTTGACATGGAAAAAGAGAGAAAGAATGAAAGATAAAGACAGGTTGCTACTCTGCCAACTTTAAATGCCCCTTTCCCAGATAACTCATAAAGTACCTACAAAGCATCACATCAGTACTTCCATGGCAGTGCCTTCAGACAGCAGGGAAAAAAATAATGAGCTATCTAAAGAATAACAGCAGTAAAAATTAGGTGAGGTTAAGGGACAAAAGCTCTCTCTCTCTCTCTCTCTCTCTCTCTCTCTCTCTCTCTCTCTCTCTCTCTCTCTCTCTCTCTCTCTCTCTATATATATATATATATATATATATATATATATATATATATATATATACAGACATGCTCAAATTTGTTGGTACCCCTCCACAAAAAACGAAGAATGCACAATTTTCTCTGAAATAACTTGAAACTGACAAAAGTAATTGGCATCCACCATTGTTTATTCCATATTTAATAGAAATCAGACTTTGCTTTTGATTTTTTATTCAACATAATATTGTAAATAATAAAACAAATGAAAATGGCATGGACAAAAATGATGGGACCGCTAATCTAATATTTTGTTGCACTACCTTTAGAGTCAATCACTGCAATCAAACGTTTTCTGTAGCTCTCAGTGAGACTTCTGCACCTGTTAACAGGTAGTTTGGCCCACTCTTCCTGAGCAAACTGCTCCAGCTGTCTCAGGTTTGATGGGTGCCTTCTCCAGACTGCAAGTTTCAGCTCTTTCCATAGATGTTCGATAGGATTCAGATCAGGACTCATAGAAGGCCACTTCAGAATAGTCCAATGTTTTGTTCTTATCTATTCTTGGGTGCTTTTAGCTGTGTGTTTTGGGTCGTTATCCTGTTGGAGGACCCATGACCTGCGACTGAGACAGAGCTTTCTGACACTGGGCAGTATGTTTCGCTCCAGAATGCCTTGATAGTCTTGAGATTTCATTGTGCCCTGCACAGATTCAAGGCACCCTGTGCCAGGCGCAGCAAAGCAGCCCCAAAACATAACCGAGCCTCCTCCATGTTTCACTGTAGGTATGGTGTTCTTTTCTTTGAAAGCTTCATTTTTCGTCTGTGAACATAGAGCTGATGTGACTTGCCAAAAAGCTCCAGTTTTGACTCATCTGTCCAAAGGACATTCTCCCAGAAGGATTGTGGCTTGTCAATATGCATTTTAGCAAATTCCAGTCTGGCTTTTTTATGTTTTTCTGTCAAAAGTGGAGTCCTCCTGGGTCTTCTTCCATGGAGCCCACTTTCGCTCAAAAAGCGACGGATGGTGCGATCAGAAACTGATGTACCTTCACCTTGGAGTTCAGCTTGTATCTCTTTGGCAGTTATCCTTGGTTCTTTTTCTACCATTCGCACTATCCTTCTGTTCACTCTGGGGTCGATTTTCCTCTTGCGGCCGCACCCAGGGAGGTTGGCTACAGTTCCATGGACCTTAAACTTCTTAATAACATTTGCAACTGTTGTCACAGGAACATCAAGCTGCTTGGAGATGGTCTTGTAGCCTTTACCTTTACCATGCTTGTCTATTATTTTCTTTCTGATCTCCTCAGACAACTCTCTCCTTTGCTTTCTCTGGTCCATGTTCAGTGTGGTGCACACAATGATACCAAACAGCACAGTGACTACTTTTCTCCATTTAAATAGGCTGAATGACTGACTACAAGATTGGAGACATGTGTGATACTAATTAAAGAAACTTGTTTAGTTTGAAATATCACTATAATCCAATTATTTATTATCTTTTCTAAGGGGTACCAACAAATGTGTCCAGGCCATTTTAGAATATCTTTGTAGAATAAGCAATAATTAATCTCTTTTCACAGCTTCTTTGCTTTATTCTATGACATACCAAAGGCATGCAAGTATACATGATAAAATAGCTTTAAATTTCATCACTTTTCAGGAGGAATGAAGCATTATTTCAATGAGCTGTAAGGGTACCAACAAATCTGAGCACGTCTGTATATATATATATATATATATATATATATATATATATATATATATATATATATATTAGGGCTGTCAAACGATTAAAAAAATGAATCACCATTAATCTTGAGATTACACATTTTTATCTCAGCTCATCTTGGTTTAACTCGCATATTTCATTGATATACAATTACTGCATCC